>NC_042616.1:749578404-749674606 GCF_901001135.1 Rhinatrema bivittatum
ACCAAGCAGGTACTGTAGCAGGAACGGAGCGACGAAGCCAAGTGAGTCACTCCGGGGCACAGAGCAACAGGAAACCGGGAAGCTAACCCGTTGCAAGGCGAGGACTGGATGGCCGCGGCCGGCTTATAAAGGCCATAGCGTCTGATGTCAGGAACTGGGCGGAGTCACCACTGGCGGGAAACGGGCTAGAAAGGCGCCCAAGTGGCACACGCGCGCGCCTAGGAGCAGGGCATCCTCAGGCACCTTCGCGGTGGCGCAGCCCCAGCGGGGACGCTGCCAAACAGGCCACAAGCCAGGGCTCTGGAAGCGGGAGCAGGTCCGGGAACAAGGAGGTAAGGGCCTGGTCGCGGTGCTCGCAGCCAGGACCACAACATTACCTCCCCTCTTATGCCCCCTCTTAGCTGGTCCAGGTTTACTCGGGTGATCCAGATGGAACTGCCGTAATAAATCCTTGTCGAGGATATTACGGGCTGGTTCCCAATAGTTATCCTTGGGTCCGCAACCCTCCCAGGCAAGCAAGTATTCCCATCAGCGTTGGTGGAACCGGACATCCAAAACTTCACGTACTTGATACGTAACCTCATCCGGTACTGAAGGGTCCGAGGGTTCAGGAGCCCGGGAGTGGTATCTGGACAACACAAGAGGCTTCAGCAATGACACATGGAATACATCATGTATGTGCATGGAGGAGGGTAGGCGTAGATGGTATGAGACTGCTCTCACTCGTTTGGCGACTTGAAAGGGCCCACAGAATTTCGGAGCTAGTCTTCGAGACGGAATGCGTAGCTGTAGATTTCTGGTGCTAAGCCAGACACAGTCTCCTGGGAGGAAGATAGGTGCTGGCTGACGATGCCTATCAGCCCACTCCTTGGCAGACAGGGCGGCTTTACGGATCTTTTCAAGCCACCTAGGGATGTCCCTTTACAGCTGACCACTTGGTAGTGGGAGCCCTATTTACCATGCTACCCCTCCCCATGCCCCTTAGCTGCCTCTTCTGACTCTACCTGCTCTAATGTGCTGCAGATTTAAACTTGCATTTACCATCTCGCTTCTTTCCTTTCCCAGTCACCACAACTGGAGAAATGCCAGGCTTTCCTACCAGCCCCCGCAAAGCCATCCCAAGGCACACAATGCCCCACAGCCCCCAATATCTGAAGCTGCAAGCCAACCCAGAACCTCCCTCCCCCACCCATGATAAATTTGGGATACCTCTAAACCAATACCCTTAACCTCACCCAGTCCTGACCTCTCCTCCCCCTCCCTGACCTCAAAACATATCCATGCCCCCATAGAAGCATTAACTGATAAAGCCACGCCCCTTCCCTGCTGCTGAACTCATCACCGTACTCCACCAAACCCCACCCCCCACCCACATGAATCGCCACCTCAGACTCCTCCGGGCACACTTCCTGGCCACTCTCACCTGACTTGCCGCTCAATGCTTCCCCTGCCTCCTCGAATATGCCACCCTCCAAAGGAAAGGAACCTTCCCTGGAGCCTGAGGTGACACAGCCTGCCCCTTTCTCCCTGAAGGACCACTACAGGCCTGAACATGGGGCACTGCCATACCTCCGAGCATAACCTCCTGCATGCTCGGCTTCTCTGCAGTGGTCCCTGCCTCTGCCCATTCAGGAAATGGAAATCGCCCCCGCTGGCCCAATCTGTTAGCCTCCGCCGACTCCCTAACCTTCTTCAACTTTCCCATTCAAATGATGAAGAAACTCTCTGCCTGGAAAGGAAAACAAGCCTGAAAAAAGAAAGGAAAAGAAAAAAAAAAACCTGCTGCCTCTTCCCCATGAACTGACCCCAAAAATCCTGCAAACCCCACCCAAAACCTCTCATGCTGTGTAGAGCCAATCAACGAGCCACATTTCAAAACCGTGCACTAACGGCCATGGATCCCTTAGCGCTGCACCCTCCCCCCCCCCCCCCCCCCCACCACCACCACCTACTGTCACCAAACCTAAACCTGCCTGAGGGCTTAATGCTCTTCCTGCCACCATGATAATTTGGGATACCTCTGAACCAATACCCTTAACCTCACCCCATCCTGACACCTTCTACCCCTCCCCGACCCCAAAGCACACCCTTGCCCCCATAGAAGCATTAACTGATAAAGTCGCTCCAACATCCTCCCCTTCCCCGCTGAAGAACTCACCACTGTACCCCACTAAACCCCACCCCCACCCGCATGAATCGCCACCTCAGACTCATCCGGCCTTACCAGCTTTCTACTTCTACTATCTTAATCATTTATTCATAAAAAAAATCTTTATTCATTGAGATAAAATGTAAATAAAACGTATTTGATTTATATTCCACCTTTCGACACTTCAAAGTAGATTACATTCAGGTACTCTAGGCATGTATCAGATACTACATAACATCCAAATACATGACCTTCACAGGTCCATACATGCATCTAAGGCAATCATATGTTTAAATTGTATCATCAAAGTTTATGCCCTTTAAAACTGTAATCTAAGAATAATCAGAAAAGTTAAGTTAGTTTGGAAGCATGACCACAGCAAGAACAATATTATTAAACCTATATATTTGTTCTATCTGTGATATTATCTTCTAACTCTGCCACAAACTTCTTTCTTCCCAGTACTCAGGTTCTACCTCCCCCTACCTTAATCTCATTGTCCACTTTCCCTTCTTTTCATTGCTCCCCTTCTCATGCTTATTCTGGATCATACAATTCATCATTAACAAACTTTCTTCTATCATGGTTGAACAAGCTCTTCATTGACAATGATTGACAATGCCCTTTTTTTTTTAAATCTAGATTTCCCTCCAAATTCCAACAAGCCTTTGGGTTAGATCATACAACCTTTTGTTCCTGTTTGTCATATTGTTGCTTGAAATTTTTGACATCCTATTGATTTTTTATGTGTTATGTTTTTCTATACTCTTTACATCAGTGATATTCAATCTTTTTTTGATTAAGGATCCCTTGGAGCATAGATTCCAACAGGAAGAAAGAAAGGAGGAACTGCAAAAAGTAAAGTGCCCCTAATAAGGCAGACATGAGAGAAAAGTAAAAAAAATAAAATGCATTAAATATAAAAATGTTAAATAATTTTATTTGGAAAAAAGAAATTATTTTGAAAAGTTGAAAAAGGAAATAAATTTTAGAGCAAGACTTGAGATTGATTTTAGACATCTTCTATTCATGAGTCAATTGTAAATATAAATATTCATTTCTTCTGTGACAGATAGAAGTCATTCTATTTTCTTTATGTTGATATTGATAAGAGCTGAAAATCCAAGTTTGCATAGATATGTTGTGGAAAATTGCAGCAGAATTTTCAAAGCCTTCTTTACTATATTGAGTTATTCAGTTTCAAAGCTTATCCAAAATTAGTTCAAAGGTACTTCAAGGTGCTTTAACTCATAGTTCATTCATTTAAAATATCTGTCTGCATTTTTTCATCAACAGTGAATTGTTCTTCACTCTAAAGTACTTCCATAAATAGGTATCTAATCCAATCATAACAAGCTCCACGGGGAGACTGAAAACTGCCATCTATAGTACACAGTTCTGCAATCCACATTAACAGTTACCACTAAGGAAAAGGACCTTGGAGACACTGTGAACAATACATTGAAATCTTCATCTCAGTGTGCAGCAGTGGCAATAAAAGCAAATAGAATGTTAGGAATTATTCAGAAAAGAATGAATAAGAAAATTATTAATTTTGTAATGCCTCTGTATGGATGCATGGTGCAACCATCCCTTGAGTATTGTGTTCAGTGCTGGTAGCCCCATCCCAAAAAGAAGTTGACTTTCTCCATTGATTGGATCATTCATTAATCATTTGTTGACAAAGCTGTTACTAGTCTACTCCTGCCTCCAGCAGCCCCTTACAATAATGTCTGCAGCAATAAGCTCTTGTAGAATTGAATAACAATGCAATCACCTCTGAGGTAGATTAGACAGGTCTTGATGTTTTGGGAGATCTAAATTCCTTTGAATGAATTTATATTTCTCAATGCAGTATTCAAGACAACAAATTTGGGAAGTGCAATATCTTTTCAGCAAAGGGATCCAAGGCAACCATGGAGGCTTAAGAGTGCCAGTTATAAAACAATAAAAAGCCATCAATCTGAATGATATCTTTGCACTTTTTATAACTGCTGTTATTCCAGAAAGGCACACAATAGAATATACTAAAGGAAATATTACAATTCTGGTGTCAAGTGCAGAATGGCCACTTTCAGAATGATCAATGATCATTCTGAATTGGTAGTTGTGGGTGGGTGGTTCTTAGGTGTTCTCCAGAAGGAGCTGTTAGGGATGTGCAGCAGGGACAGATTCATCCGATTTGGTATTCGTATTCGTCGGGATCCAAATCAGTTGCATCCATTTTTGGGGGACCCCGATTCATCCATTAGTTACATATGGTATTCGTTTCCCATTAAAGTTTAAAAAACCACCATCCCAACCCTTTAAATTTAATTAACTACAACTCCCCACCCTCCTGACACCCCCAAGACTTGCCAAATGTCCCTGGTGGTCCAGCGGGGGTCCTGGAGCGATCTCCTGCATTCGGGCCATCGGCTGCCAGTATTCAAAATGGCTCCTACCATGTGACAGGGGCCGACCAATGGCACTGGTAGCCCCTGTGACATAGGCAAAGGCTATCGGCACCATTTTGAATACCGGCAGTCGACGGCCCGAGTGCGGGAGATCACTCCAGGACTCCCGCTGGACCACCAGGGACTTTTGGCAAGTCTTGGGAGGGTCAGGAGGGTGGAGGTTTTATTTGTTAATGATACGTTGCATTTGTGGGGGTTTGCCATACGTTTCAGGACCCCACGAATGCAACGAATAGGGACCTATATGTTGCGGATTGCTCATTCGTTCAAAATGAATGCATATCCCTAGCTGATGTTAGTGCCATTCCTCAGAGGGGAGATCAATACTCTAGCATAGGCTAATGACATTGTTCAGGTGGTATGGATGTGTATATTTTGGGGGAGGGGAGATTGCGTAGGAATGCTCTTGAAGGGGTCGGGGAACACTCATTCTGGGAGTGGTAGTTTGGAAAGATTAAATCATCTGTGCTAACCAGTCCGTTTTCTTCAAGCTAATGAGACCTGGGGATTTCAGAAGGTAATTAGTGTGTATAACATGGTTTATTTGTTTTGAGTATGGTATGGACTGCCCACGGTTGAGCATCGAATGGAATGAAATCCCCCTGAAGCAGGATTTTTCTGAAACATGGTTCCATGTTGGGGAACCTTTCAAATTTGATAGATATAAGTTAAGTATTGCTTCCTTCTTGTGTTTTTGCTCAGCATCATTTGGGACTTTGTCAATGTGAGTCCCATTTGGATTATTATACAGTATTAGTTCTGATGATTTTATATGCATCTATATTACAACTACTAAAAGAATCAAAAAAGTGAACCTATTGAATTTCAGCATACTTTTTGTCTATGTAAGCTGATTATGTGACACTCTCATTTGTTTGGGACTTTGACAATGTGGGTCCAATTTGGATAATTTCACAGTATTTGTGATGACAACTTTATATACAACTATACTAAAACAATCAAAAAAGTGGACCTATTGAATTTCAGCATATATTTGTCTACATAAGCTGGTTGTGTGATGGTCCTACAAATATTTCTTCAAACAGATTTGTTATGCTCCTAGTTCATTTAATTATATGACCAAGATTTGTACTTTCCTTTTGGATATCTATGGTTATTTCATTCTGCCCAAGGATTTTGATTTTAGATTTAAGTACTCACTTTTTCCAAATCTGAGCTCAAAGAGAATTACAATCAAGGTTATTACCCTGCCAAAACAGACTTACAATGGAGGCTAATGTCATGTGCCCAACATCACAAGCAACATCCATGGGAGAAGCAGGATTTGAATACTAGTTTCACTGCTTCTTAGCCTGTTGCCTTAACCACTAGGCTACATCTCCACTCCACATGCTACTACCATGGCCATGCTAGTGTGGCAACTTAACATGCATATGGTAATGCTGTTTTGCATATGTTGTTAAATGTCATACTTACAAAATTGTTCTAATGTGCATTAATGTACATTGTCACATGTTAACATGCATTGTTAGTCAGTAGGACCCATTAATTTCAAAGTGGCATATGTACTAACATTGCAGGTTAATGTGCATTAGTGCATTGGCATAATTTAATAAATAAGGTATATCCCTAGGTGTTTTACCATGCAATTAATTTTTTACCAACCCACATACTAAATGCTTAGCATGAGTTTTATTGCATATGCCCCTAAATATTATGATATAAAATTCTAATAAAATTAAAGAAAATTGTCAATTGCATATTATTAATGGTATTGTCATGACTATCCTTGTTCATTTTTTCTCTTCCACTTAACTGTCTTATTGTATTTAATGTTAGAAGTTATATAAGTTGTAAAATGTATCCTCCTTAAACAAAGAGAGATTAATGAAGCTCCTTATCAAAGGTGGATTTCACTGGATTGTAAGAAGGTCTAACTACAAATACCATGCTGCTAACAGTAAGTAGTTCCTTTAGTGTTGTCATCTTAGAACTATTAATTTCTACGAACTGAGCATCTCATCTCTTTGGTGAGTTTACTTTTATTGGGTGAATCTGAATATATGAAATAACCTTATATCATATATTTATATGAGGTGATATGTATGAAAGTTTTCCTCCAATTTTTGTGTTTATATGAATAAAAAACTGAAAAAATATGAATTATACTAAGTACACTGGACCCTATGGAATTTGGAGGTCAGTAATTTTTCAATGCAACTATCAGGTCAAAAATGAAAGCTGTTATTTTATGGCACCATTTTTTAATGACACGGTAAACAAAAACCAGGGATATATTATCAATAATTCTCTCTACTTTAAGTAACAATCAACACAATAAGAGAATCTTTTGTAGAATACAATATTTTCACGCAAAACATATTTTAATTGATATAAAAACATAACTCTCACTAGACAAAGTTAAAACTAACTAATCGACATCCACTCACTCCATTCACACCATTAAAAATCAAACATCAAAAAACAATGTGACACAATATATATTTCAATACATCATAGTGTGTTTGTTCTTACCCAACTATCTTTCCAACACACAATGAATCGGGGTAATTTCACAAGTTTTGCATGAAAATATTGTATTCTACAAAAGATTCTCTTATTGTGTAGATTGTTACCATTTTTTAATGGGCATCTTACTAAAATATTTGTGTTCAAACTAAAGCAACAACAGACAATGCATGACTTGTTTTAGCATGCCTGCTAAAATATAGCATCAATAATGCTCACTATTAGCAAAACAAAAGAATATCAACTATGCACTAAGGGGTAGATTTTTAAACAGTGCGATTTGGCCTACTTTTGCTTGCGCATCAGACTCAAGCAAAAGTATGCTGGATTTTAGTAGATATGCGCGGAGCCGCGCGTATCTGCTAAAAACCTGGATCGGCGCGCGCAAGGCTATTGATTTTGTATAGCCGGCGCGCGCCGAGCCGCGCAGCCTACCCCCGTTCCCTCCAAGGCCGCTCCGAAATCGGAGCGGCCTCGGAGGGAATCCTCTAACGCCCTCCCCTCACCATCCCCTCCCTTCCTCTACCTAACCCACCCGCCCGGCCCTGTCTACACCCCCCCCTTACCTTTCTCCGGGGATTTACGCCTCCGGAGGGAGAAGTAAATCCCCGCGCGCCAGTGGGCCTGCTGCGCGCCGGGACGCGACCTGGGGGCGGGTATGGAGGGCGTGGCCACGCCCCCGGACTGCCCCGGGCCGTAGCCACCACCCCCGTACCCACCCCCAAAACGCTGCCGACACGCCCCCGAAACGCCGTGACGGACCGGGCCCGCCCCCCGACACGCCCCCCTCCGAAAACCCCGGGCCTTACGCGCGCCGGTAGGCCTCTTTGAACGTAGGCATACCGGCGCGCAGGGCCCTGCTCGCCTAAATCCACCCGGTTTTGGGCGGATTTAGGCGAGCAGGGCTCTGAAAATCCGCCCCTAATTGTGCCTGATCACTAAACAAAGTGATCATAAGATGGTATGATTTGATATAGTAGCCAAGATAACGAGAAGACAATAAAGTCAAAATCCTGTATTTCAAAAATATTGGCTTTAGTAAAATGGGAAAAAAATCTAGCAGGTTCAGAAGATGTAAGTGACGTGAAAGAACAGTAGATTAAGCTAAAAGAAGCTATAAACCCTCCAAATGTTTATATTAAGAAATAAGAGAATACAGAGGAAAGAGAGTTCTGGGGAGGAGCCAGCAGAAGGGAGGATATTGAAGACAAATTTAGAATGTTAGGCCTATTTTCACCATTCTTTTGCAGAATGGTGAATCTTGCGAAAACGGGGGATGGGGCAAAGGGGGGGTGAGCCTGCGAAAGCCCGCAGCCTTCACACCACAGTGGAGCATTGGCTGCTGGCTTTCGCACCAAATAGCGACACCATAAAAGGTGAAGTTATTCGGCATGCTACTGCCGATGATAATGTTAGTAACAGTATCACTGGCAGGGGAAACACCGCCGACTCCGCCCCTCCCCTCCCCCTAATTTGCATCATATTGCATGCGAAAAGGCCCTTTTCGCATACGATATGGGCTTATCACGTGCGTTAGGGGCCTAATTTACGCGATAAGGGTTTAGAAAATAACCCCCTTAGGTAGGAGATTGAAATCCAGAAAATCCAAATGTTTAAATGTTTTTGGAATTTGTTGAAGATCTTTTCTTGCCATAAGTTTTTAGGTTTGGTTGTGTTCTTATTTCTGTTGGGAGTGTGTTCCAGAGTTTGGGGCTTCTGAGGGTTATGGCTCTATCGTGGGCTGAGGTTAGTTGTTTAGTCGTACAGGTGGAATTTTCAGGAGGCCTTTGTTGGTTGAGCGGAGGTTTTGTTTTGGTGTGTGGAGTCTTATCTTTGTTTTTAACCAGTCCATTTGTCCTTCATGTATTAATTTGTGTATTAGGGTCAGTATTTTATACTCTATTCGGAATTTTATTGGGAGCCAATGTAGTGATATCAGAATTGGGGTAATATGCTCATGTTTTTTTGTTCCAGTGAGGATTCTGGCAGCTGCGATTTGCAAGATTTGTAGTGGGAGGATGGTGGAGAGTGGTAAATGCCTCATAAGGACATTCAAGCAGCCCTAATACATTGTATAAGTGGCTCAAAATCAGTGGCTAAGTCAACAATTCCAGATCTTTTTTCAGCAAGATATGGTTGAAGTTGACATAATAATCTTAAATTTAAAAAAAACTTGATCATACTTGTCATGGGCTTGTGGGGTGGACCCTGAGGATGCTGACTGACAAGCCAAGAAACCATATCAAATCATGAGGCAGAGAAGTGGATGGTCAGGCAAGGTCAAGGCAGGTGGAGTTCATGCAAAGGCAGAGGTCAGGCAAGAGACAGAAGCAGAGTTATGGTCAGGCAGGAGTCGGGGCAGGTGGCAAACAGAAGTAGAGTCATGGTAAGGCAGGAGTCAGAGTAGGCAGCAAAAAGAAGCAGAATAATGATAAGGTAGGAGTCAGAGCAGACAACAAACAGAAGCAGAGTCGTGATCAGACAGGAGTCAGGCTAGGCATCAAACAGAGGCAGAGTCATGGTCAGGAAAGGTCAAAGTCAAGAAACAGCAATTGGAACAACTACAAGCACAGGAAAAATGGAGAGAGGATACTATAGAAATCTACTGTGACAGATATTAACTTTCAAAATGGTGACTGTGATAAAATGAGGAAACTGGTAAGAAAAAACTGAAAGAAGCAGCTGCAAAGGTTAAGAGGCGTGGACTTTGTTTAAAAATACCATCTTGGAGGTGCAGACCAGATGTATTACATGCTACATAAAAGGCAGAAGGAATGCTAAATGACTACTGGCATGGTTAAAAGGTGAGGTGAGAGAGGCTATAATAGCAAAATTCCAACATGGATTTAGCCAAGAGACGTCTTCCCTCACCAATCTGCTACATTATTTTGAGGGCATAAATAAATATATGGATAAAGGTGAGTCAGTTGGTATAGTGTTTTTGGATTTGCAGAAGGCATTTGACAAAGTTCCTCATGAGAGACTTCTTAGGAAATTAAAAAGTCATGGGATAGAAGGAAGTATCTGTTACTCTTGGGCAGTGATCCGGTGTAGTGAACACCACCTTCAAGAGTGACTCCAGGTGGAGAGAGACAGGGGCAGCTGGAAGGTCCCTGATGATAGCTGGGAGAGAAGTGTTGCGGCAGGAGTGTATGGAGCTGGGAGATGGCTGATAAATGGAGCAGAATACTTGCTGGGAACAAAGTCAAAGTCCAGGCGGGGTCAAGGCAGGCAGCAGGCAACAGCGTCAAAGTCCAGGCTGGGTCAGGGCAGGCAGCAGGCAAGCAGAGACAGAGTCCAGGCAAAGGTCAGGCAGGAGGCAGGCAAACAGCGTCAAGGTCCAGGCTGGATCAGGGCAGGCGGCAGGCAAGCAGAGACAGAGTCCAGGCAAAGGTCAGGCAGGCGGCAGGCAACAGCGTCAAGGTCCAGGCTGGGTCAGGGCAGGCAGCAGGCAACAGTGACAAAGTCCAGGCTGAGTCAGGGCAGGTGGCAGGCAAGCAGAGTCAGAGTCCAGGCAGGGTCAAGGCACCTAGTAGCAAAGCAGAGAGCCCAAAGGCCACACACACGGCAAGGCAGAGACAAGGAACCTTATAGTAAGGCAGAGAGCCCAAAGGCCACACACACACACACGGCAGGGCAGAGGGCCCAAAGGCCACATACACACACACGGCAGGGCAGAGGACCCGAAGGCCCCACACACACGGCAGGGCAGAGGGCCCGAAGGCCACACACCCACACACTGCAGGGCAGAGGGCCCGAAGGCCACACACATACACACGGCAGGGCAGAGAGCCCGAAGGCCACACACATACGGCAGGGAAGAGGGCCTGAAGGCCACACACACACGGCAGGGCAGAGGGCCCGAAGGCCACACACATACACACGGCAGGGCAGAGGGCCCGAAGGCCACACACACACGGCAGGGCAGCGAGCCCAAAGGCCACACACATACACACACGGCAAGGCAGAGGGCCTGAAGACCACACACACGGCAAGGCAGAGACAAGGAACCTTATAGTAAGGCAGAGAGCCCGAAGGCCACACACACACACATGGCAGGGAAGAGGGCCCGAAGGCCACACACACACGGCAGGGCAGAGGGCCCGAAGGCCACATACACAGGGCAGGGTAGAAGGCCCGAAGGCCACACACACACGGCAAGGCAAGTCCGAAGGCCCGAAGGCCCCACGCACAGCATGGCAAGGCAAGGCAGAAGGCCCGAAGGCCACACGCACAGCAAGGCAAGGCAGGGCAGAAGGCCCGAAGGCCACACACACAGCAAGGCAAGGCAAGGCAGGGCAGAAGGCCTGAAGGCTACACGCACAGCAAGGCAAGGCAAGGCAGGGCAGAAGGCCCGAAGGCCACACGCACAGCAAGGCAAGGCAAGGCAGAGCAGAAAGCACGAAGGCCACATGCACAGCAAGGCAAGGCAAGGCAGAGCAGAAGGCCCGAAGGCCACACGCACAACAAGGCAAGGCAAGGCAGAACAGAAGGCCCGAAGGCCACACACACAGCTAGGCAAGGCAGAAGGCCCGAACGCCACACGGCAAGGAAGGGAAGGCTAGAGCAGGGAGCCCAAATGAGCTCGATGCCGAAGCACTCGAGTTTAGGGTAGGCAGGGCTATAAGGGAACCTCCAGGACATAGAGCAGGTGGATTGGGCCAGCCAGGAGAGCCTGCTCTACAAGGACCCCTGGTGGTGAGGTGGAAGCATAGCAGCCATAGCCATAACAGTATCCTTTTGTGGATTGGCACAGGTTAAAAGATAGAAAACAGAGCGTAGGGCTTAATGTTAAATCTTCTCAATGGTGAAAGCTGAATACTGGAGTACCCCAGGGATCTTTGCTGGGACCACTGCTATTTAACATATTTATAAATGACCTGGAAATAGGAGCAATGAGTGAGGTGATCAAATTTGCTGATGACACAAAATTATTTAAAGTTGTTAAATTAAAAGAAGATTATGAGAAAATGCAAGAGGACATTGCAAAACGTGGAGAATGGGCATGCAAATTAAATGTGACTTGTGCAAAGTGATGCACTTAGGAAAGAGGTCCAAATTATAACTACACAATGCTACACAATGCAAGGTTTTACGTTAGAAGTCACCATTCAGAAAAAGGTTCTAGGCAACAATGTTGATAATAGGGATGTGAATCGGGCTTCAGACGATTGAAAATATCGCCGATATTTTCAAAATCGTCTGAAATCGGGGGCTCCCCAAACGAAAGGAAAACCCCACGATATTGTTCGTGGCGGTTCTCTTATCATTTTGGGGAGGGCAGGAAAAACAGCACACAAAAATAACCCTAAACCCACCCCAACCCTTTAAAATTAATCTCTTTGCTTCCCCCCCCCTCCCGTCCCCCCAAAAAACATTTTACAGGTACTTGGTGGTCCAGTGGGGGTCCCAGGAGTGATCTCCCGCTCCCGGGCCGTCGGCTGCCTCTAATCAAAATGGCGCCGATGGCCCTTTGCCCTTACCATGTGACAGGGTATCCGTGCCATTGGCCGGCCCTTGTCACATGGTAGGAACACTGGATGGCCCACGCCATTTTTAAAGATGGTGCCGGCCATAAAGGCAAAAACTCATAATATATTTTTTTTAAATATCCAAAGCAGGAAGGCTGTGAGGGAATTGATTGGGCCATTAGATGATTGAGGGGTTAAAGGTGCACTTAGGAAAGATAAGGCCATCATGGAAAAATTAAATAAATGTTTGCTTCGGTGTTTATAAAGGAAGATGTTGAGGAGATACCCATTCCAGAGATGGTTTTCAAGGGTGATATTTCAGATGAACTGAACCAAATCATAGTGAACCTGGAAGATGCAGTAGGCCAGATTGACAAACTGAAGGGTAGCAAATCACCTGAACCAGATGGTATACAAGCCAGGGTTCTAAAGTGAAATTTCAGAAACCCATCATTAAAATTGTCCATTGTACCTGAAGACTGGAAGGTGGCCAATGTAACCCGATATCTGAAAAGGACTCCAGGGATGATCCAGAAAACTACAGATTTGTGGGCCTCACTTCAGCACTGGGAAAAATCATGAAAACTATTATAAAGAACTAAATCAGAGAACATATAGTTAGGCATGGTTTAATAAGACACAATCAGCATGGATTCACCCAAGGGAAGTTTTGTCCACAAGTCTTCCACATTTTTTTGAAGGGGTTAATAAACATCTGGATAAAGGTGAGCAGGTGACAGATATTATTTTGAGGGCATAAATAAATATATGGATAAAGGTGAGTCAGTTGGTATAGTGTTTTTGGATTTGCAGAAGGCATTTGACAAAGTTCCTCATGAGAGACTTCTTAGGAAATTAAAAAGTCATGGGATAGAAGGAAGTATCTGTTACTCTTGGGCAGTGATCCGGTGTAGTGAACACCACCTTCAAGAATGACTCCAGGTGGAGAGAGACAGGGGCAGCTGGAAGGTCCCTGATGAGAGCTGGGAGAGAAGTGTTGTGGCAGGAGTGTATGGAGCTGGGAGATGGCTAATAAATGGAGCAGAATGGATAAATGGAGTTAGTTCCCATCTTTCTACTACTATCTTCCCATCCCTTTATAGTAAAAATTTCCATTAAAAGAACTACTTTGGTGGATATAGGAATATTGATATTTGTTTACCTGTTCCTAAGAGTATTTTGAGATCACCAAATAGAGCTGGCTTTCAGAATAACTAATATAACACAAACTAACCTGATTTATACAGCAAATATATGTAGTGTATCTCAGCAGAGATGGAAAAAAAGCAACATGCTTAGGGCCCACCTTCAGCATCATACACTGCCTGTAAGAAGTAAGGGAAACATGGCAAGAGGGAAAGAAGAAGAAGGAGAATATGATGAGGATTATGAGGTAGAGGGAGAGAGGTGGGAAGGGAGATAGAAAGCAAGACAGAGAGAAATGGTGAGGTGGAAGGATAGAACAGGAACAAAAGTGGAAGAGCCAACAGATTGGAGAAACAGAAGAGCAGATTACAAGCAAAGAGATTAGAAAAGAATGAATAGAGATGATCCACTTTCTTAAAAAGAAAGTGAGAATACAATAAAGTAGAAAATCGAGGTAAAGTCTTGAAGAACACAAGGTTGTAAAGGACAGTAAAAGGGAGAGATAGGAAATTCAAGTGGCAAAGCTCAAATTCAAGAGGAAAAGCTGAGAAACAAAACAATGAGAACCTGCATACAATGATGGAAAATAAATAATGATACAGAACAGCAAAGGTTTAGAGAACATGTTTATTTTCATCCATCGGGAAGTGTTTCAGTGGTGGGAAATTTCCCTTGTTGCAGGACTTTTCTCATTTTTGTAGCATTATAGTCCGCAGCATTCTTAAAATTATGAGAACAAAATAAGCCTCTTGAAAATCTGCTCCTTAAAATGTTTTGTATGTTAATGGAAAATAAAATGGAGACAATATAATAGCTCCATGTTCATTAGAATGCAAAATATCAATGTATTGGTGTGGAAGGGGATCCTTCTCTCATACCCTTCCCATCACTGATCACCTTCAGTTGTTTTCCATCCCATTTGGGAAGTCTGACATGTGCATGCATGCATTTCTGCAGTCAGCTTTATTGGCACATCTGTGTACAGATTATGTTTCATATGTATTATGATTTGATGAATGCTTTTGAATTTCTTATTAGCGTACTCGAAATAGCTCTTTGGCATGATTAGATTTCTAATTACAACTGTTCACTGCAATTCCCCAGGAAGAATTGCTTACTTTGTGACTTCAGTTATTTTCTTCTGATTCTCTGTTTGAATGAGTAACCCCCCCCCCCCCCCCACCTCCACTTATACAGAAAATGGAACATCTTCAGCTTGCAGGTTTATTGTTCAATATGTTAACTTTAAAGGAACTTTATGTGAGAGGCTGCTTCTATTGTTTCCAGAGCTGAGCCAGTCCCTCCTCTGACCATTTGCCTTCTATTGTGGGTGTTTAATCCTTGGCAAGCATAAAGTGTATTTCAATGTCATAACAAATCCAGACTAGAGGAAAAATGAAATGCATAGAGATAATGCGCAGTATTGATCAACTGTTGATGATGGAATTTTAAAGAAATGTCATTTATGACAAGAATTTATTTATTTGCTTATTCCATTTTATTCTGCAGTTTCCAACAGTTCAATGCAGATGACATCTTAAACAGTCACAATGTTAAAACATGAGCAAAACATTTTAAATACATGTAAAATAAAAACTCAATCTGAGTACACCTGACAAAATAAAAAGGCTTTCAATTGCTTTCTAAATTTTAGATAAACTGATTCCTGCCTTATTTATTGAGGGACGAAGTTCCACAAAATTGGAACAATGTACAATTTAGAGATATTTGTAGTTGAAACTGATTAATTGAAGGTCTGGAAAGTAAACTTTGAGTAGATGAGTGTAAACAGCGATTAAGAACATGCCAATGTAGTTTGTTTGAAAGACAATATGAGCTAGAATAAATGGATTTATACGCCATAACTAAAATCTTGACTTGCACGCTCTCACATATTCATCTTTCTTAAAAGATGTTAGCTTACAACCCCACAGTAATTTATATATTAAATAGACTGTGACATTTTGTACTAGGTCTAAAGTTCGCATCAAAGCCCGAATTTTAAGAGCCCTGCGCGTGTAATATTCGGGGGTTACACGCATGGCCAAGCCCTGTACGTGCCGTGCACATTTTCAAAAGAGCAGGTAAGTTAAAAAAAAACAAAAAAAATGAGTTAGCTAGGGTAGATTTAGGGAACAGGTTGGAGAGGGGAAAAGAGAGGAAGATTAGGTAGGCAGGTAGGGAAGTTCCATCCCAGTCCGCTCTTTAATTGGAGTGGACAGAGAGGTAACTGGGGAAAAGGCCGATCGCATCACCGCAGGTATTTGAAAAAATACCTCCTCCCTGTGCGTGGAGGCTGCCCGCCTGCACATACATGTGCAGATTTTAAAATCCGTCACACATGTGCATGTGGGAACCATATTTTATAACATGTGCGCACCAACACTCGCATGTTAAAAAATTGGCGCATCCATCTGCTTGTGCCAGGAACCTTGCACACCTTTTAAAATCGACCCCATAATACTTAGGTAATCCTGAATATAGAGCATTACAATAATCAAGATTATTTAGTACTATAGCCTGAATGACAGCCCAAAATCCTCAGTAAATAAAATGCCTCTTAGGGGATGAAGCAAAGAAACAAAGTGACAGCACATGTAATTTTGTACGTTTGATCTCTTTACTCCTCACACATGTTACTTAGGTTGATGGTAGAATGCAGTGTCCAAAAATATAGCTAATGTGAGAATATCATGATTCTTTTAAACTCTTTAAGGGCCTGATTCACAAAGAGCTCTATATACTAAGCACTTTATCCACAGACACAAAATGAGAGAAAACCTTTAAAGCTAGATTTCAAAGGTGTGCACACACATCCATCTGCTCGCAGTTTCCAGCGCACACACACTGATGAGCCGCTTTTACAACATGCATGCGTTGCCGCGTGCATGTTATGAAATACATTCCCTTGCACACGTGCACCAGATTTTAATACCTATGCACGCATGTGCAAGTGTGTGGCCTCTCGCTTGCGCAAGTTCGGGGGGGGGGGGGGTTTAAAAAACAACGCACGGCGACGTAAGTAAGTCTTTCCCAGTTGCCTCCCAGTCTGCTCCAATTAAGGAGCAGGGCCTAATGGCTGCGATGCAAGTAGGCCGCGATGTGAGTTGTCCTTTCCCAGTTCCCTCCCAGTCTGCACCAATCAATGACAGGGCCTAATGGCCGCTGCCCCTGTCGGCCGCTGCCCCATCCAGCCCACCCAGATCCTGCCCCCTGGCCCTCCCCTTTTACCAAGCCCGGTACTTCTTTGCATATCAGGAGATAAGTTGTGGTTGGGCCATTTTTAAAATGTACTGGGCGTACACATGGTCCAACCATGCACATATCTCCTGGTTTTTGTGCACATCGAGTTTTGAAAATTCACCCGTTAGTCTTTTTAGGCTTCTTTGGTGTTGAGAGATCATGGATATGCATCCTTTTTGTTCTTCTAAATCTTTAGGTAGGTAGCACCTCTTTTAGCTAAAAGACCTACACGTGAATGCCCCGTCTCTGTTGGAATGTATGCAGTAGAAAACTGATGCATCTATATCCAAACTTTGGCTTTTCTTTCCACAAGCTGTTTTGTCTTACTGAATCCATGGCAGTCTTTTCTCATATTTTTGAAGGCCTTCGAAGAGTTCATATTCCCAGAACCTTCGATCTTGGACAGATGTTTTCCAGGAATTAATGTCAAGATCAAGGGATTTAAAGGCGTATATACATCCTTGAATTGCAGGTCTGGACAGCCAATTGGCTTTTTTTTTTTTTTTTAAATATATGTTTTAATGAAATTTTAAACATTACAATCAAGAGAACACTTCTTGTTAGAAAACATGTACAATTCAAGTTGTATATGAAATATTTCAATACATAAAATATATCTTTTGTAACATTAATCAAAGTCCACAATCCGAGATCTGAGAATTGTATTAAATTATTAAACTTTTAAAGTAATAGTGGAACTAAAGCACAGTGAACTATATCATTAATGAGCATTTTTATCTAGACAGTTTCCCCTAATCCTTGGGGGATGAACTCTCAGGCATTACCCTCTTACCCACAAGAAAAGTTGTAAGCTGGTTCGGATGGAAGAAAACATAGGATAAACTTTGATATTTAACTAGGCATTTACAAGGATATTTCAGAAGAAACATTGCACCAATCTCTAACACTCTAGGTCTTAAAATGAGAAATTGTTTCCTCCTTTTTTGAGTGTTCTTGGCCAAATCTGGGAATATATTAACCTTATATCCCATAAACAATTCCGTTCTATGTCTAAAAAACATTCTCAAAGTCAATTCCTTATCCGCTTCCATTAGATAAGAAACTACCATAGTAGGATTGAATTGAAAAAGCCTGCATCCATATCTCTTGAATCAATATGGGAGGCTATTCAGTCTCTAAATGAAAATATTTATACTCAGATGTCCCCAGTATATAGTAACATGGAGAAAATAGATACGCGACTTTTAGAAGTTGAAAAAGAAACACAAATTGGAAAAACAAATACCGCTAAATTAAAGATCGAAATAGATAGTAGTAAAGCACAACAAAGTGCATTAATTAAAGATAATATTATTCTGACAAACAAATTGGAAAATATTGAAAATACCCTGAGGGGAAAAAATTTTGTGTTTCATCAACTTCCCAAAGAGCCAATTAATTTCACCAAAAGAAATGTGGAAAAAATATATGTTAGAAATTTTGAAATTGCCAGAACAAGTTTTACTGATAACTACTAGGATATATTATATCCCAAGTAGTAGTTCTCGTAAGGAAGGAGAAAACAGAATGGTAAATGATGTCCCTGAACAACTTAAATTTAACTCAGTTCCTAGAGACGTCTCAAAATGATCAAACTTTGCCAATTGGCTTTTTATTTGAGGTTAACTTCCATATACGATATCTTTGATAATTCTACCATCATCCATATTATGAACATGCCCAACCCATTGGAGATCTCTCTGTTTCAGCATGGTGAATGTAGTGGAAATTTGCGCTTACTTCAGAACTTTGGAATCTGTGATTTTATCCTTCCAGGAGTTGTTAATGATGAAATGCAAGTACTGCATGTGGAAACTAGCCATCCTCTTCTCTTGATGCAAGTACAGTATCCATGTCTCATTGTCATAGAGAAACTTTTACTCTAATGGACTCGGAGGATAGTAGTACAGAAATAGAAGCCAAACTTGCTCTATGCAGTTTTCAAACTGGTTTAAATTTAACAAATTATGTAGATATCTCTGAAATATATAGTGGGATTACTCATCAGATTTGTTTTCCATAGGTCTCAACAAAATCTTAGAAAATTCAAAGCAGGTTAAAGAAAATCTGTTGTTCCATGGAAATCTGCAATGAATTTGCAATAGATTTTGCTTGTTGGGTATACAAGAATTGGCCATGTGATACACAGTAGAACCCTTTGAGTGCTAAATATAATGTGTAGCCAGATTTTGTTTTACATGACTGTGTTAACATATTAATTTTATAATGATGTTTAATTGTTTTATGAGTCTGTTTGTTGTGTTGCACTCTGCATCACACAGCAGTGATGAGAGATATCTGAATATACATTTTATAAAGAAATAGATAAATGGCCTCTCTATTTTAAAAAAACCCAAAAAACCTCCTGAACCAATTCATTAAATTTACTTAGTTGGTACATGTTTTGATGTGCTGGTTATAAACCTATTTAAATAACTTTTAATAACTGTAAGAAATATTAGCAATTGGTAATATTATTTTGCACATATCAAAGACTCTTCCACTAGGGTCAGAAGAACACAGGCAATCTGGAAATGATCAAATCACCCTTGATGTGAGTGCAGTGTCCACGTCTCACTGCCATAGAGAAGAGTACTAACACAAACTTTACAGATGCTAATTTTGTTGTATTCCATATGTTTACTGTTCTTCTAGAATCTTTTTGTAGATCTAGACAGAGTGGTGACTGCTTTTCCAATTCACAGATTTAACTTTGCATCAAGTGAGAGGTTGCTTGTGATGGTGGATCCAAGTATGTGAACTTATTGATGACCTTTAGTGTGTAGTTGTTGATAGTGATAGATGGAGACTTGTCAACATCCTTTCTCAATACATTTGTCTTCTGCAGACTGACATGCATGGATAAAATGATCCATGCAAAATTGGAAATGTTGTTCAGTGTGAGCTTGTCAGCAATTCATCATCAAACAATAGTTCTTTAATAATAATTTTACACACTTTGATTTTTACTCTTATCATGGGAAGCTGAACAGTTTCCCATCAGATCTTGATTATGGGTATTTTTTCTCAGTTGCTAATCTGAAGAAACATTTTAACAGGCAAGCAAAAAAGATCCCGAAAACTGTAGTGGCAAGGACACATCCTTGTTTGACCATGCTGCATATGTCAAAAGGCCTTTGAAGTTGTATTAAATGTTGTCACTACGGAGCAGATGGGAGGAACTAGTCACTGTCAGGAGAATCCTCTGGGTAAGGGATGAGTCAGGAGACACTTCAAAGTGGTAATTGAATGATGATTCAGTTCCAGACAATGGCTCAGCTTCTTGAGGCTCAGATGATGTTGCTACACCTGACTCACTTGAGGATTAGGAGACACATCACTTGGAGAGATTCTTGCAGGGCTGGGCGCGCCTCACTGATGTTGATAAGACTATAATGGCCCCAATAAAAAGAAAAAAAAAACTCAAGTGAAAAGTAATGATGTCACTCCCTTTTTCTCATAACAAGAAAAAGAAAACTAAGATTAAGCATACCCAGAAAATCTGTTAATAATAATAAGGGATCCTCCTTTTTTTTTTCAGTGAGGTTTTTCTGATAACTCAGGAAAAATCTCTAAAATTCTTTTAAACAACGTGCTCCTTTCTACATGTTGATACACATTTAAAAGTAGATTTTAAAAGGTGCGCACGCTTCCTGGTGCACACACAAGGATGCGCTGATTTTATAAGATGCATGCAGGATTTTATTATCCGTGCGCGCGTGTGCGGGTGGCACGCACAGGGAGAGCCAAGTTTATAAGATTATACGCGGCGATGCAATCAAGGGCTGTGAGGGAACTTCCTTACCTCTCTACCCATACTCTCTCCCACTTCCCCTCTCCTCCCCACCCGCCAAACCTTTTCTCCTACCTTTACCTTTTTTTGTTTTATTGCTTACTGCTCCATTGGAGCAGAAGCAACTTGCATGCGCCGGCCGACTGCCAGCGAGCGCTTCCCCAGCACAGCAGCAAATGGTCGCTGTACCAGCCGCCCCCAGCCCTGCCCCTCCCCGCCCCCCCGGCCCGACCCCTTTTCAAGCCCCAGCACTTATTTGTGTACCGGGGTTTACATGCATGGCCGGGCCCATTTGAAAATTTGCCCAGCGCACGTAAGGCTCAGCCACGCGTGTAAACCCCGGGATTTACGCGCACATCAGTTTTAAAATCTACCCAACAATGTCAGAGGTAGTAAGCACACTAGGACAGCATGTGTCACACAACTTTCTAAACTGGGAAATAATGTTCCACATCTGTTTGACCCTCACAGAGGGTAGTACACCCAGATTTGCCCTAGATCTTAAATATCAGCCTGCACAGTTCATTCAATTCTGCTTTTAACCTCCACTTGGTATTAGAAGAGGTCCTGAGTATCCTCTGATGGGAGGTGGGGGTCAGGACAGGATGACAGGATGAAATTATGACTGGATATAAAAGGGGCAGGAGTATAACGAGGAGGGGCTGGGTTATTGGTACCAGAGGCCGGGGCAAGGCCTTATTCACCTCTCATCTCTATAGAGCTGCAGATACCATTTTTACTGTCTGTATCTGTTACTCCATGCTGACAATTTTTAAGACAGTGTTGAGCTTCTTCCTTTGGATTTTCACTGTGCGGAGATGCCATTTTCATATTTGAATTTTCACTGTGTAGAAGCCTTAGTTTCTCATTTGCCTCCAGTAATGCTTTTTGAGATGTTCCTAAATAATCTTTTAAACTCAATTTGGCAGATTTATCCTTCTAAATGAAAGTTTGTGCTGCCCATTCTGATAGGCTTACCATTCGCCTGCACTAACATGTTCTCTTTCTTTAAAAACCTTCTCCAGGTATACAATTTTATCCCAATCAAAAGTTACCTCAAGGGAAAACTGCATCTTCCCATTATCATTAATATTGGAATGTCAGCTCTTCAAATATGAAACAGCAGTAACTTCATAGTAGGGATGTGCATTTGTTTGCAATGAAATAGGAAATAGAGACGATATTTCCTATTTTGTCATGTTTCAGGGGGTGACAAAATGATAAGAAATGCCCCGAAATTTAATCTGCTTTTCTTATCATTTTCGGGGTGGGGAGAAAGGACACATTAAAAAAACAAAATCCCAAACCCACCCCAACCCTTCAAATTTAATTAATTGCAACCCCCCAGCCTCCCGACCTCCCAAGACTTGCCTGAACCCCCCTTCAAGACTTACCGAAAGTCCCTGGTGGTCCAGTGGGGTCCCGGGAGCAATCTCCCCCTCTTGGGTCATCGAAATCAAAATGGCGCCGATGGCCCTTTGCCATTACCGTGTGACATGGGCTATCGGTGGCATTGGTTGGCCCCCATCTTAAAAATGGCGTGGGCCATCGATTGCTCCTACCATGTGACAGGGGCCGGCCAATGGCACCTATAGCCCCTGTCACATGGTAAGGGCAGAGGGCCATTGGCGCCATTTTGATTGCTGGCAGCTGACGGCCCGAGAGGGGGAGATCCTCCCGGGACCCCCGCTGGACCACCAGGGAATTTCAGCAAGTTTTTTTGGGGGGGGTCGGGAGGGCGGGGGGGTTGCAATTAATTAAATTTGAAGGGTTGGGGTGGGTTTGGGATTTTTGGGGGTTTTTTACAACCCCCCATTGTAATAATTGAATTTGAAGGGTTGGGGCGGGTTTCAGGCTTCGGTTCATGGGCATCAGAAATAAAATCGTCCCAAACCGCAGGAAAATAAAATTTCCCATGGCAGGCCAATAACGAAGGCCGAACCAAAAAGTTCGGCTGAATCACATCTCTACTTCATAGTGGTGCCATATCCAATTGACTGATATGTTAACAGATGATTCAGGTACCAGCATGGAAGTACTGTGATCAATGGAAAAATAAAAATGTAAATCACCAGGCATTTCAGCCACACTCTCACATACAACAGTTTCCTATATCACCAAGTGGCAAAGGTATACTAAGAGTTCTGTCTCTCCCAGTCCAGCCTTCTCTTTTCAACTTCACATACTACAAACACTAGACACAAGCAAGACACCACAAGAAACAATTTTCAAAACAAAATTTTCCTGAGAGTCTGCACCAAGTGTCTACACTTCTCCCCCTCCCCAAGACAGATTGCCACCTCCCTGTGCCGGCTGTTGGGGTGATACCAATTACCAGGTGCACCAAAATGGGAACCCAACCCTCATCTTTCACCAAGGGATTGCCACCCTTTTTCCACAAGATGGGGACCCATCTCTCATCTTTTTCCTACTGGAGTCACCACCCCTTTATTATCCAAGGGAAATTGCACTTTATTCACCTAAGGAATGCTGCCCTTTATTTATCTATGGGATGCCACCCTTTATTCACCAAAACAGGAAATAGCCCCTTACCACAGGGCCGCTTCTCCTTAACACACAGTGACACAGCCTCTTACCTTACCACAATTTCACCAAGCAACCCCACTGCTATCCTGTCAGACTTTGGTTCCTATTGGCACCCGGGTCTCTGGGACTCCGCCTTGTCCAGTACAGACACTTCCGTTTCGCTACACATGGAGGCCCACCTAACTCCAGCCGGCACTGGTACCCAAAGGCTCAACATGCGGAGAATGAGGGCTGGTATTGGTGAAGCTCCAGCCAGACTCTGTCAGTCAGCCCACTCTGCCTGCTGATGGTGGGGACCCATAGGATCCCTCCTATGGGTAGCATCAACCCCACCTCGGCCCAAGGGTTCACCTCTTGTGCAACACCTAGGCTACTTTTTCCGTTATTGGAACCTCTCTATTGGGATGAAATGTTAGTATCCTTTCAAGATACTTCCTTCCAAACTTTGTACTACTGAATGACTGTCAGCTTTGCCCCATGTTCTAGTTTAAAAGCTGATCTATCCCCTAACATCTGCGGTTGAGTTCCAGCTGAGGTATTGATTAAGGTGGAGCCTATCCTTTTGTTCTTATATTCTTATGTTCTTAATAGGCTGCTCCTTCACCAACATGTTGCCCAGTTCCTACAAAGTCATCTCATCCACAAATTGAAACTCCAGACCTCTGCCTGCTGCTGGAGTTCTGCACGTTGAATAGAGACCATTTCCAGAATGCTACCCTGGATGTTCTGGATTTCTGCTTTCTACCTAAAAGCCTAAATTTGGCTTCCAGAATCTTTCTTCCACATCTTTGTTGGTGTACACATGAACCATGACAGCTTGTTTCTCCTTAATACCTTGTAAAATCTTATCTGTGTAACACTTGAGGTTTGCCATATTTGCACCAGGATAGCAAACTATCAAGTGATCCTCATGTCCACCAGCCACCTAGCTATGTACATTCCTAATGACTGATTTGACAAATACAAAGGCCGTCCTAATCCTTCCCTCCCCAACACAAGCCCTTGGAGATAAATCCTTGATACAAGGTGATCCTCTCCTTCCAAATGATCTTACTCCTCCAAGACAGCACAGTGGTTGCCAGACTAGTTTTGAGACTTTATTTCTATGTTGTTGTAAGTCTCCTCTGTGATGCTTTCCATCTGTTTTAACTCCTCTAGGTCTTCCACTCTAACCTCTAGAAATTGGACTTATTCTCTGAGAGCCATGAACTCTTTGCACCAAGTGCACACATACAACCTTTTGCCAATTGGTGATACTCATATAAATGGCACTCAGTACACCTGGATAGCCCTCATCTTGCTTCTGGACTGTATTTCTAATATTGCTTTAGAATAGATGTTAGATATTTAATCAGGCCCTATGACCTTTAAGTGTTCAAACACACAGGAAACCTCACAATTCATCCCAGGCTTTAAGTCACAATTTTCCAAACAGCAATACAAAAGCATTTATATGCATATATGCACTTTACCCAGGGCTAGCGCAACCCACTGTGCAAGCCATGAACTTGCACAGGGTGCCGGCCTGGAGGAGGCAAAGGTCTCATGGCTGGGACTGAGTTGAGTCAGCTGCTGGCACCACTATGCCACAAAGAAGAGAAGGAGCTGCAGGCTGCAGTGGCAAAGAGGAGGGAGTTGCAGGTCAGTGTGGCGGTTCCCAACCAACCTCTCAGAGAAGATGAAGTGGCGGCAGAGGGTCCAGCGGCAAAGAAAGAGAGGAGCCATAGTACCACATGGTGAAGAAGAGGAGCCCAAGGGCCACGCAGAGGTTCGCAACTCGCCACATGCAAAGATGTGAGATTTGCAGGGCTGCGTGGCAAAGAAGAGGAGGAGCTATAGGGCCATGCGGCAGTTCCAAGCCTGCTGCATGGCAAAGAGTTTCAGAGCCACAAGGTAAAGATGAGGAGTTACAGGACCACCTGCTAGGCGGCCAGAAAGAAAAAACAAGCCGCCAGGCAGCACCCAACCTGCCCCGCAGAAGGCCAGGGCTGTTAGGAGAGGCCTTGGTTTATGTATGAGCAGGAGGAAACTTATGTGAGTCTAAGCTTCGGTGTGTCTGAGCATGTGTGTATGTGTGTGTGTGTGTGTGTGTGTGTGTGTGTGTGAGCAGAAGTGGAGAGGGTGTGGGTGTCTGAGCATGTATGTGTGTGTGTGTGTTTGTGAAGTGGAATGTGTGTGGGTGTCTGAACATGTGCTTGTGACAGGGAGGCATGTGTATGAAAGAAGGAGCATGTGTGTTTGTGTAAGAGAGAGGGAGCACTGAGACACTGAGATGCAAGCTCTAGGGATGTTGGAATAAGAAGTCTAAATAGTAGTAAGCTCTTTTTGAGCAGTAAATTCTTCAGTTTATATCAGGAAAGGTTGAGGTATTGAAGCATTGAGTGTTCTCTTCGTGTGTGTGTGTGTGTGTGTGTGTGTGTGTGTCTGAGTATGTGTGTATTTGTGAGCATGTGTGTGTGTCTGAGCATGTGAGAAATAGAGGGATCTTTTGTGTGTGCCTGTGTATGTAAGGGGGAACATATGTGTGAGTATGGGTACGTGAATATATAGAAGAGAGCATCTGTGAGCATGTGTGTGAGAATGTATGTGAGAGAGGAATAATGTGCATGTGGGCAATGGACATGTGTATGTAAGAGGGAACGTGTGTACATGAAGGAGAGAGCATATGTATGCATGTGTATGTATAGATATCAACCTAATAAATGAAGGTTGACCGACGTGCCGCAAATGCGCAGTAGAGAGCAGCTCTACCGCGCATGCGAGCACGTCGGTCAGAGTGTGCCTCTTAAAAATGGCGCTGCAGGAGCGGCGGCGGCCCGAAGAGCAGGAGCGGCGGCAGCGGCGGCACTGGCCCGAAGAGCTGGAGCGGCAGGAGCGGCGGCTGCCCGAAGAGCAGGAGCGGCAGCGGCCCGAAGAGCAGGAGCGGCGGCGGCAGACCGAAGAGCAGGAGCGGCGGCAGCGGCGGCACTGGCCCGAAGAGCTGGAGCGGCAGGAGCGGCAGCTGCCCGAAGAGCAGGAGCGGCAGCGGCCCGAAGAGCAGGAGCGGCGGCGGCAGACCGAAGAGCAGGAGTGGCAGGAGCGGTGGCGGCGGCCCGAAGAGCAGGAGTGGCAGGAACGGCGGCAGCCCGAAGAGCAGGAGCGGCGGCGGCAGACCGAAGAGCAGGAGGGGCCCGAAGAGCAGGAGCGGCAGGAGCGGCGGCGGCGGCCCGAAGAGCAGGAGCGGCAGGAACGGCGGCAGCCCGAAGAGCAGGAGCGGCGGCAGCAGACCGAAGAGCAGGAGGGGCGGTGGCCCGAAGAGCAGGAGCGGCAGGCGCGGCGGCGGCGGCCCAAAGAGCAGGAGTGGCGGGCGGCCCGAAGAGCAGGAGCGGCAGGAACGGCGGCAGCCCGAAGAGCAGAAGCGGCGGTGGCCCGAAGAACAGGAGCAGCAGGAATGGCGGCAGCCCGAAGAGCAGGAGCGGCAGGAACGGCGGCAGCCCGAAGAGCAGAAGCAGTGGTGGCCCGAAGAGCAGGAGCGGCAGGAACGGCGGCAGACCGAAGAGCAGGAGGGGTGGTGGCCCGAAGAGCAGGAGCAGCAGGAACGGCGGCAGACCGAAGAGCAGGAGGGGTGGTGGCCCGAAGAGCAGGAGCGGCAGGAGCAGCGGCGGCGGCCCGAAGAGCAGGAGTGGCGGCTGCGGCGGCACCGGCCCGAAGAGCTGGAGCGGCAGGAGCGGCGGCCCGAAGAGCAGGAGCGGCGGCGGCATGCGCGCAAGAGAGGGGAGGGACGGACGAACGGAAGGAACACCCCGGAGATCTACTGAGGGGAGGAGAGAGGAGTGTGAGGGGAGGAGGGAGGGGGGAGAGAGGAGTGACCGAGGGGAGGAGGGAGGGGGAGAGAGGCGTGATGAGGGGAGGGAAGGAGTGACTGCGGGGCGGAGGGAGGGGGGAGAGAGGAGTGACTGAGGGAGGGAGAGTGACCAGGGGCGGAGGAGGGGGGAGAGAGGAGTGACTGAGGGGAGGCTGGGAGGGTGGGAAGAGAGGATGTGACTGAGGGGAGGGAGGAGTGACATGGGAGGAGGGAGGGGGAGAGAGGATGTAATGAGGGGAGGAGGGAAGGGTGGAGAGAGGAGTGACTGAGGGCGGAGGGAGGGGAGAGAGGAGGGGGAGGAGGGAGGGGGAGAGAGGAGTGACAGGGGAGGGGGAGAGAGGAGTGACTAAGGGGAGGAGGGAGAGAGGAGTGACTGAGGGGAGGAGGGAGAGGGGGGGAGGAGTGACTGGGGGAGGGGGAGATAGGAGTGACTGAGTGGAGGAGGGAGGGGGGAGAGAGAGGAGTGACTGAGGGGAGAGAGGAGAGAGTGGGGGGAGGGGGGAGGGAGAATGAGGAGGAAGGAAATGAACCAAAAAAATGTTAATGTAGCCCGTTTTAACGGGCTTAACGGCTTGTATATCTATATGAGAGAGAGAGAGGAAAAAGTTTATGTATCTCTTTCTCACTAATCCACGACAATCTCAGAGTAACTAGAAATCAAAAGTTTCCAGGTATGGAGAGTGTGAGTTATTTTATCCTTATTAGTTTTAATTTTTGGATGCTGCTTGATTGAAATATTTTATTGGTGTTTAAGAAATTTAAAACATATTGGGGCAGATTTTAAAACTTATGTGTGGGCGTAGATTTGTTCGTGCAACCCAGCACAAACAAATCTACACCCGATTTTATAACATGCTTGCGCTGCCGCGCACATGTTATAAAATCTGGGATCGGCGCTCACAAGGGGGTGCACACATGTGCACCTTACGCGTGCTGAGCCCAAGGGGAGCCCCGATGGCTGTCCCCATTCCCTCCAAGGGAACTTTTTTCCGGCCCCTCCCATCTTCCCCTCCCTTCCCCTATCTAACCCATCCCCCAGCCCTACCTAAATCCCCCCCACCTTATTTTATTTCTTACGCCTGCCTCTGGCAGGCATATCTTGCACGCGCCTGCAGGCTGACAGTGCGCAAACCTCCGGCACGGCTGGAATGGAGGAGGGCTTGGGACACGCCCCCGTACCGCCCCCATACCGCCGTCATGCCTCCGGACCTGGTCCCGGACTGCCCCCTGACCCCGGACATGCCCCCAGACACGCCCCCGGAACACCGTCATGCCCCCAGACCGCCCACTTTTGAAAGCCCCGGGACTTACGCTCGTCCCTGGGCTTGCGTGCACCACCGAGCCTATGCAAAATAGGCTCGGCGCGCGCAGGGGAGATTTTCTCAGGTTACGCGCATATGTTACGCTCGTAGCCTTTGAAAATCTGCCCCATTATTTATGAGTTTTTAATTATTGGATCTTCCATTCACCAGCTGTTTTGAAATAATCTTGTTATTAGTGTGTTTATACTAGTATGATTAATGTACTTATTATAGTTCTTGATTTTAATGTTTAATGTCTAAGGATTGGTGATTTCTGTTTTTCCATTGTTGCACTGCATAGAGTCTGACTTATTGCGGTTTTCCTATTCAGTTTTTGCCTTCATGTTTCTATTTATATTTTATGGTTTCTTTTTCCTTATTTGGTGAGGGTCTGCCTGTGTTCAGCATGTGTGATCGAGGAGGGGTATTCTGCTAGCATGTAGGTATCTATAGCAGCTTGGTTTCTTCTATTTTCCTAATAGGAGGTGCATTGGTGTTTTAGGGCCTGGTGTAGGGTTTTTACTTTTTAAAGTGCTGGCAGTTAGTGCTGCTTTGGTGTGGGAGGTTTATTATATTGTAATTGTAATGTACTCATGGCTTTCTGATGTTCAAACCCACACCTAATACGCATTACAGTAAACCTAATGCCATATGGTTCCAAGTCTTTTTTTTTTTTGTAGGATTTTCTGGAAAGCACCAAAAATGTGTCGCAAATACTTATATATATTTTTTTTACCTCAGAAGACTGTCTTTTGAATATTCTTTTTCATGCAAAATCTATTATAAATGCATAATTTTTAACCATGTATGTGGAGAGAGCTGGAGGCAGAGGTGCAAGGGTATAAGATTTGCTTAGGGCACCTAATACTCTTGCATCATTAATGGGTTCCGGGGTGAGGGTGAAGATCTGGAGGGTAGAGGATGACAGTTTTTAAAGTTTAGGTTGCTGGAAGGAGCTGGGCTTTTTTTGGCAGGCCCGGGACGGAGAATGAATGAAGTGTAGTGTGTGTGTGTGTGTGTGTGGGGGGGGGGGGGGGGGGGGGGAGGCAGCACAATAATTGTTCGCACAGGGCAGCAAAAAAGCTAGCACTGGCCCTGACTTTACCCATGTAAGTGGGCTTATGAAAATTGCTGCAATATATGCTATTGCACTGTTAGTAGGTTTTACCCACATTAAGCGCACTTAACACAGGTAAATAGTTTTTGTAAATTGATAATTCACCTGTTACAATTTGTGTTCCCCAACCAGCAGAAGAGGCAGCTCTAACTCTCAGTAGTCCCTAAAAATTATACAGATAAAGCTGCTGAACCATAGTATTATTACCAGTAATTTAACATTTTAGATATAATGATATGCACCTTATATTATGTCAAATTGCAAAAATCAAAGATTATTTATGGCCACTTACATTATCATATCCTGCCTTGGATAAATTCCTTATTCAAAAAGTGTGAGCAATAAATCCAAATAATAAATACGGTAAATATAAAGTTTACCAGGTTCATTTCTGTTTCCCGCTTTGCTGAACATGGCCATCCAAGCATTTTTCCCGGGGACACACAAAATGAGAGAAAACATTTAGAAGTCAATATTCAAAGTCATTAAGATGGATAACTCACAAGTTATCCATCTAACACCAAGTTAGCCATTTAACTCCAAGCTATCTATTTAAATGTTAAGTTTTGAATAGTGACCTCTTAGAATATAGGCACAGTTTGGCTCTTCTCCCATTCTCTATTTATGGGGAAAAATCTTAATGAATCATGCCATTATTGAATATTTTTGTCATGTTGATATAAATTACAGTAAATATTTGTATAAGAGCTTATAGCTTTTCATACCTAATCTTTCTGACTGTGGCGATGCTTGGTAGAAAAGCCATCCTCAAATTCAGCTACACACATCCTAATTCGTAAACTGTCACAAAGCTCTCTAACAAAGAAGTAGGAAGGTTTTAAAATTATCCCCCCAAAAACATTTGTTGTCAGCTTGTTATTGGCTGCTGCATTGCTTAACAGCATGGGGTAAACATAGGGCAATTAATGCTGTAACAAAGCATTGTGACACCATGCTTTATAACACCAATAATTTCTGGAAGGAACTGATCATCAGGAAACTATTGCTAGTATAAAGTATATTTGACATCTTACAACAGCATTGTTTTATTTAAAAATTCCACTCCTCTAGACCACCATTTTCTCCATTTTGTTAATAGATGTATTTTGATCAGTTAAGGTACAATACTTAGTCTGATTTCTATAATTTTGCTTTTAGCTGAATAAAAACTTTTAAAGTGGATTTTCAAAGGGAAGTACCATAAAAAGGCCATATACATACATATGTGGCCCTTGCACATACACAGCTTGTATTTTAAAAATGGGCCACATGTGCATATGTATGAACATACTCGCGCTCCTTTATACATGCAGAAAAAGGATGTGTTTGGGGAGTGTCAGGGGCGTAGAGATTTACTTTAAAAGTGAAGTACATGCATATGTCAGCAGATGTCAACTCAAATACGCACGTACACTTGCTGTAGCTTATTTATGCATACATGTGCAAACTTTCACTCTGAATAGCAACTTGAATTTGGTGGTTTGGCCTCTGTGGGTGAGTGGACACAGGAGCAGGCCAGAGGGTGGAAGGGAGTGTATCAAGGATATACTGGGACTTACGGGGGGGGACAATGGCAAGCTACGGGTCATATAGAGGGTTTCAAGAATATACTGGTTTAGGAGGGTTTCAAGAATATACTGGTTTAGCATTCCTAGGATAGATAGAACCCTACTGCTTAGTAGCTAGGACATACAGGTTTATACTGGGGGTTAGATGAACAGATTAAGGGGGAAACAGGGACATAAAGGGCTATAAAGGGAGGTGGCAGAGTGAGTTCTAGCAACTTACAAGCAGTTGCAAGTAAGTAGTGGAAAGTCCCTTTTCCATATGACTCTATTGGCCCTATGGGTACTCAGGTCTATATGGCTGAGGAGGGAGCGAGAACAGAGGAGAAGGAGGAGGTAGTACCCCTTACACAGAGTATTCAGGACTAGGACATTGTAAGTAATTGTAAGTAAAATTGTAATGTAAAATAGTTGATTGTAAGACATAAGTCTTACAAGCAACTATTTTATCAAAGATTGATTACTGCAATGCTCTGCTACTAGGTCTACCTAAAGCTACCATTCAACCTTTGCAAATGCTGCAAAATGCAGCTGCCCACATTATCACCGACACAAGCCGCCATGATCACATCACTCCAGCTCTTCAGTCTTTGCACTGGCTACCCGTGGCTTACAGGATAATTTATAAATCTATGACGCTGATACATAAAGCCATCCAAAATAGAGATATGCACTGGTTCACAGATCAACTACAATTCAAAACGTCTTCCCGCCCAACAAGATTCCAGAACTTAGCCAAACTAAAGATCCCAGCACCCAATCTGACTAAACTCTCTAGTACAAAAGAACGATGTTTCATCATTGCTGGATCAACAATATGGAACACCATGCCCTCTGAGTTACGCCAGGAACTCTGTCACAAAAAATTTAAACAAAACCTTAAAACCTGGTTATTTAAAAAAGCCTACTATTAATGAATTGAGTCCTCAACTACTCATCCTAATTTCCTCAGTCTCTCATATATTGCTTATATTCTATTAATACAAAGTTATATATTGTATTGTATTCGTTCAGTTACTATGTTATACTGTAAAGCGCAATGCTGAATTACTGTTTGAATGTAAACCGAGGTGATGTTATTTACGTGCCCCGGTATAGAAAAATCTATAAATAAATAAATTAAATAAATAAATAGGACATAATTTTGGATCTATCTGAGGAGCAATTCATCTGCAGGTTCAGCTTCAACAAGGAACCCAAATTGTACCTTTACCAGCAGTAAAAGGGAGATCTGGGACCCACTACCCAAAGGGGCAATGCCTTGCCTGTACACTCCAAAATTAAAATTGCCCTGGAATTTTTCACCACTGACACTTCCAAAACACCTCTTGGGACTACAGCTTGAATCAGCCAGTTTGCGACCTCTATGTGTATAGATCAGGTTCTGGCTGCCTTGCTCAGGAGAACATGCCAATATATATCCTTTCCTCATGGAAGACAGCAACATCAAATAATGCATGATTTCTAGCAAATAGCACATTTCCCCTCTGTCTTGTGGTTTATTGACTGCAGTCAAGAAGACAAGACCACCTACCACAACCACGAAGGGCTTCCACTCCTTCAATATACAGACATTGCACCCAGGTTTCCAGAATCCACACACAGTTCCTATATCTTTTCACATTCAAGAATTCATGAACACTTCCAGGAAGATAATGTAACCGGGGGCTGGCTTCTAGGTACTTACACAACCACAACATACCATCTAACCTCTTATTGACATCTTTATATCTTGGAGGACTGACAGCATTTGCCCTGCAAGAGTGCTCTGACCTTCTCCTGTCCTGCTTCCCAACCCTAAGAAATATCAAATAGGGATGTGCATTCATTTAAACAAATGTGCAAATGTGATGAAGGGCAATTTGTTTCATTCATGGAGCTCCTGAAACAAATTAAGGGGCACCCTGAATGAAACAGACCTTAATTTGTTGTACTTCCAATGTTAGTGAAGGTGTTTGAGAAGGTAGCCCACACCTAAGTATAAGAATTCTTAAATGATAATAACATTCTTCATGATGCTCAATATGGTTTTCACTCTTGTCATAATACAGAAACGCTACTTCAAACTAATTTTGATTCCGTTTGGATGGGATTTGATTCCAGACTTAAACCTTCTGGTATTGTTAGACCTTTCACCAGCATAAACCACTCTATTCTTTTAGGCTGACTTCAGTCCATAGGTTTTGCATCTACAGTCTATCAGTGATTTTCATCTTTTCTCTCAAATCGCTCTCTCCCAGCGGTTATTGGGGGATTCCAGTTCTAGTTCATTATCGTGTTCCTCAGGTTTCATCTCTTTCCCCGGTTCTTTTTAATATTTACAAGTTACCTCTCTGTACTGTTTTGTCTCAGCTTGATATTAATTTTAAACTGTTTGCAGACAACATATAGTTTTTTTTCCCCATCATGACCTCCTTTAGTGAAGCATTTAATCAGCTTTCAAGTTGCTTTTCTCACATTAGCAGATGGCTTTCAGATAATAATCTTCCTCTGAATCTTAATAAGATTGAGATTTTGTTACTCTCTTGCTGAGAACCTGACAATTTCCCAGGTAGATGGTTATTTAATGGTATTACTATTCCTATCAGGTCTAAAGCTAGAAACCTGGGCATTTTGATTTATTCTAATCTTTCTTTATGTCCCCATATATAGTCTTTGGTGAGAGGATCTTTCCATAAATTCTGCCTTTTACACTCCATTAAGCCATTCTTAAATCTCTCAGATTTTAAGATGGTAGCTCAAACTCTGGTCATGAACTTACTAGATTACTGTAATTCTCTCTGTCTAGGCCTGCCAAAAACCACAATTCATGGGCTACAACTTATCCAAAATTCAACAGCCCGCTTAGTCTCTGGCACATTGTTACATACACATAGCTCCCCAGTTTTGGCAGCACTCAACTGGCTCCCAATAGAGCAGAGGATCCAATTTAAAATACTTTTACTCTGATCTTTAAAACCATTAAGGGCCTTGTTCCTTCTTCTTTTCCACATCCAATTTTCTATTGTCCTCCTCACAATTTGTGTTCAAAAGATCGTAGATTATTGGTGATCCCTACACATAAGTCCACTCGCTTAGCTGAGTCACATTCTTGTATTTCCAGAATCACTAAATATGGAATATCATCTATTATATTTTAGAAAGATGTTAAAAATGTATCTTTTCTCCAAAGCTTTCCCTCCCTAGTTATCTCAAAGAATTATAGTATGCCTATGATTGATGACTAGCAATTTTTGCTATTGCGTTCAATATTTTTAAATTTGTTTTAATATAATTTTTTTAGTTTGTTTCATCTAGTTATTGCATTAATTTTGTACTGTCTGTACTGTGTTTATATTAAGTATGTGAATTTTGTTACCTTCTAAAGTCTGCGGGTTAGTGGGTTACCAATTTGTAAAATAAATAAAGTAATATGTGGGTTATTCTCTGTGAACCTTCCTTTCTGCCTAACAGAGCAGTTCCTTCATTGAGTACCTACTGATACACCTCAAAATGTATACAAAGCATTCTTGTAATACCGATATATTCCCTGGAAGAACCAGTATGCAAAGCTTTCTAAATGCTGTTGCTTTTCAAAATGGTTGTTTACTGGCTCAAGGTTTGGAGAACAGGAAGATCACATCCTGGAAAGTAACCATACGGTGTAAGTGGTGCCTAGTTTTATTAGGTACTGTGTGCATACAGTTACAGAGGTAACATGATACAAAAGATGTGCCTGGCTAAACATGCATTTCTAAGCCATCTGTCAATAAAACTTCAGGTATACCATAGGTGTGCAGATAGTTTCTGAGTAGACTGAACTACAAAGCAGGACAAATCTCAAGGCTTACTAGTTACTATGAACCCTGTGTAGGAAACTGGGCATTCAAGAGGCCTAGGGTGTTCATTAGCCCTCCCTGTTCTCAACCTAGTACTCAGGACACACCTGGCCAGTCAATTTTTCTGGATATCCACAATGAATATCATGAGATAGATTAGCATGCACTTCCTCCATTATATGCAAATCTCTCTCATGCATATTCATTGTGGATATCAAGAAAAACCTAACTAAGTGTGTTCTGAGGATTGGGTTGAGAATCCTTGTGTTAAAGTGCACACAACCTTCACAGAACAATGACCAGGTATATCTGAACATGGTACAAAACATATAATGAATCATTCAATGTTGATTTTTTTCATAAGAACATAAGAAAATGCCATACTGGGTCAGACCAAGGGTCCATCAAGCCCAGCATCCTGTTTCCAACAGTGGTCAATCCAGGCCACAAGAACCTGGCAAGTACCCAAAAACTAAGTCTATTCCATGTTACCATTGCTAATGGCAGTGGCTATTCTCTAGGTGAACTTAATAGCAGGTAATGGACTTCTCCTCCAAGAACTTATCCAATCCTTTTTTAAACACAGCTATACTAACTGCACTAACCACATCCTCTGGCAACAAATTCCAGAGTTTAACTTCATGGAGTTTAACTTCATGGAGTGCCCCTTAGTCTTTTTACTATCCGAATATATCGAATGCTCACCTTGCTTGCATTCAGGTTGGGAGGTGTCTAATTGGTCAATGCTTCCCACTACAGTTTCCAAAATGATGCCAAGCACCAACTGTTGAGCTGCAGTGAAGTTGACCTAGGTGTCAGGCCATTCCTGTAATATTCTGGCCTGCTTCCTCTTTACCACACATTGCAGGTACTGATTGGAGAACACCAGGGATAGGGGAGGTTAGACTCAGGGGCCTTAGGGCTACATTTTGTAGAGCATTCCTTTTCAATGAGAGGTATAGCTATGGATCAATCACATCATGTATGTGGTGGATCACCCACAGAATGATCTGTTGACATACAGTAGAATAATTTCAGTGGGATGTTGTTTAATGGAGCATTGCATGTACAATGGACTCTGAGTTAGACTCTGTTTCAGGGTTTGAAGTGATGGATTTTGGTTGCATAGCAAGAAATCTAGTGCCATGAGGCTGTATATAGTTGTATAGGATAGGGACCATTTAATGTCAATTGGAACACATGCTGATATAATGGGAATTCCATGAAGGACAGCTAGCTAGGCCTTCCAATTAATGCTTCATGTCAGTGCTGTTTGTGACTAAGAGAAATTTCTATATCTAAGTATGCGTGAATGAGTGTTTGTTAAAGCTGAAGGCAGAAACAGGCTCATGCACAGCAGTAGATTAATAGCATAGATCATATTGGAAACAGGACATTGACAGACCTTGTGAACATCTCCTTTATGGCCAGAAAATAAACTTACCTCCAGCCCCATTCCCTTCTAGGGCACAGTTGGTCCAGCCACTTCCTTTTCTTCTGGCACAGTTCCCAGGCCTTCTTCTTGAGGTCCTCAATCTTTAAGGAAAAACAGGATGACAAAGTTGAGTGTGCAGTGTAGCTATTATTTTAACCACCATACTGGTATGTAACAATGTATTCTACTGATGTCTGAAGTGAGTAGCAGGACATTAATGCACCTAGAAGTGGTGTGCTGCCTCCATAAAGGGCCATGATACCTGTCCCCTGGTCATGAGTTAGCAAGCTGTGCTGTGCAGCCAGTGGTAATAGAAGAGACAGCTTTGTGCAGTAACAAGAATCATGTGACAGGCCTTAATCTATGCCTTCTGAAAGGAAGCCAAAGATTTCCAGTGCTAGTTCCTCCATGGAATGTATGAAATGTTCCAGAGGAAGTTGTAACTAATCATTACTTTATTACTCTACTTGTGACCATAGGTTTCAGTCATTCTTTGTTAACCTTGCTTACTATTTCAGTTACATTATATTACATTGACAACTAATGTACATTCATGCTAATAATGGAATATACAACATTTACAGTATCCATACATACTTATTGTTTCTTACCCAATTTGTATGCCATTTTGGAATCACTATTGAGCCACCTATAAAGATCCTTATGTTATGAATCCGTGCTGCGGTCGACCACTAACAGCCCCCTCTCACTTCGCGGTGGGTCCTCCTGCCAGTGGCCCACTCCATTCCATGGTCGGTCGCATCAGGGCCTTCTATCAGCGTCCTCACCACAAGGAAGACGCCAGCTGCTCGTCCTACCTAGCTCTGCCCCTTAGACGCGCGAGCATGTCTCTCTGCAGGATTTAAAGGGGCCGTGGTGGGAAACCTCGGCCCGGCCCCTAAAGGCTCGTCATCAGCTGGGGACTATTTAAGGAAGTCCCAGCTCACCTCTGCTTTGCCTTGCAACGAGGTTCGCTCCCAGGAGTTATCTAGTTGCTGTCTCCGTTCCAGCTTGTTCCTGATTCCTGTTCCAGCTTGTTCCTGATTCCTGAACCAGCTTATTCCTGACCTCAGTTCCGTTCCAGCCTGATTCCTGTTTCCAGCTCCATCCTCGCCTGCTCCTATTCCTGCTTCCTCTTGGCTCATCTTCCTGGCTCGTGACTTTGGTTCGTTCTCTGATATCCTGCTTTGCTGCCCGTCTTTATTCCTGGTTTATCCCCAGTCTCTGCTACCTGCCTTGACTCGATCTTCTCATTGGACACCTCATTCCAGGAGAACCCACCTAAGTCCAAGTGACTCGGGTCCCCAAGGGCTCCTCCCGGGGGGACCTCGGGCTTTCAGTGGTGAAGTTCCTGTTGGTCTCCTGGCTCCGGTTCTCGCTTGACTCACGACTTCTGGAATTCTCTTTGGACTCTCATCCCCAGGTGACCATACCTAAGTCCAAGCGGCTCGGGTCCCCAAGGGCTCCTCCCGGGGAGATCTCGGGCTTCTAGTGGTAAAGATCTGTTGGTCTTCTGGCTCTGATCTGCCTCCCAGCTATGACTCCACTGTGGGCCTTCCCTCAATGCTGCTTCATCATCTTCTAGCCGGCTCAAGGGTCCACGAGCATAATACCTTACCTATCCCCATCCCCCACAGTTCCCGAGGGATCCACCAGGCACACATTTACCTACCCCTACTCCTCACAACTCACCTAGTGACCCCCATGCACATCCTTATCTAGCCCCAATATCCTTACATATTCTACTTACCCTATGTGAGTTGGATGCTCCTTTGTTAAAGGTGTGGCACACAGATTGCCATGCCAGTTTGTCCCTCCACAGGTTTCTCCTGAACTCAGTAATGGGGAAGATGTCCCCCTTGTACTGCACCATCAGGGATACCTGTTGGTGAAGTTAGGATGCCAGACTGACAATGAGATTCTCACATTCCATGCTCCTGAAGATCTGGAAGTTCTGCACTCACGGAAGTGTGCGCATGCTCGCGCATGTGAATGTGCATGGTACATGCAAACTTGTGTGCGCAATGCAAAACAATGTGCAAAGTTCAGCACATCTGCATGCAGAATTGGCACATTAAAGTTCTGTGTATTTTGTATTGTGTGCCTACATTTGCTTGAGCATGCCCGTATACATGCATTTATGGGTGTGTGCATGGTTCTTTGAAAATTATCTTCCCTTTGGTTAGTTTTCCTCAGATTCTTCCAGGAAGCAAATGTCTGCATGGTCAAAAGACAGAATTTCTTTGCTCGGCATAGGAAAGCCAGTGCTAATCAAACCAGCAGCATTAGGCAGATTTCTACCAATCCTTAGATCAAAAAGATTTTGCAGGATAATGCATTAATTTGTTAAACCACTGTGGCAAGTAGAAGAAGAATCCTCCTTAGTGATGTGCTCCTAATAGGATATGATGATATCTGGGCTTAGGATGAAGTGTTGATTTTTAAGTCCTGTGTGTAATATAAATGAAAAAGTGAGACCTAATCAAAATGCAAATTGTATGCGTTCATCATCTCTATACAAGCCTTCTCAGAATCCAAGGCATTTGCATGAAATAAAAGGGTGCATGTTATGATGGGGGTATTTAATAGTGTCGCTTCTTTTAAAACCATTTCATCCAATTCATTATAAAACTCATTTTTAAGAATGTATAACAGCATAAAATGAAAATGCAAAACAGTAGACATTTTAAACTTACTACCTGTTTCAAGTATATTTTAACTATTTTTGTCTAGAGGAAATTCACAAGGCCCACCTGTTGCACTATGGGTGCATATTCATCCATTTAGAAGCCAGAAAGGAAGCTGTGGCTAGTCATAATGATCATCCAAATTTCTCCTCTGCTCCCCTGATGGTACTAAAAAAGCTTGTTTAATGATCTTGAATAGTGGCAAATTAGACAATAATGAGTATATGAGAGATTTTATGTAAATGTCTCTCCACAACACAGAATGCATTGTCTTATCTCCTTATAATATGTACAAAGCTCATTATGTACAGTCTAAGAAGAAGTCTAATATACTTGCCCACACTTAAATCTGAACACTGACTCATTTACATATGTTGTAAAACAATTATGCAGCCTGGATCTATAGAAAATAATAGTAAGAAAACACATATAGCAAATGCCTTGTTGTGCTCTATAAAACACCTGCAACTGCTCAGCAAAGTATAAAACATCAAAAGCTACTGGCATAGAAGGTTATCAACATTCAAAATGCTATAAAAATGTCTTTCCCATCTATTCCATACATTTTCTTCTCATTAAAAGACAACTATCCTGCCCATTAGCACATCATCTGGAAAAGTCAACCTTTCCCTTAGAAAACCATGCAATAATCATGTCTGCACTGTTATCATGATCACACAACTCAAGATATCAACAGCACAGCAAGAGTAGAAAGGAAGGCAAATGGAATCTCATAAGCTCCAACAAAGGCTCCAGTTCTACATTACCTACCTTACAGAAATCTATTCAGACTTTGCCCAACAATCATTTTGCATGGGCTAATGTTATTGTGCTCTGGACACCTCTGGCAGTAATGTATGCAGCAAATGCATGCTATAATGTTATTTTTATTATTATTACTAGCTGATATCCATTGAAATTTCACTGGAGAACATTATAAAGCAAATTTTAAAAGCTCTATGCATGCCAAAGATGTGAAATATGTGTAGAAGTTGGGCTTGTGTGCGCCACGTGGATTTTAAAAAGCACTTGAGTATGTGTGTATCTCCCGGTACGTGCACAAATATTTTTTCGAAAAAAGGGGCAAGCAATGTGCATAGTCTAGGCAGAACATGGGCTAATCTAGATTTCTCAATGAAATCTGCACAAAAGTATTTATGCGCGCAGGCGTGCCCCAGGGTCCCCTACTGCATAACTTTAATTCTGTTATGGATGGCAATTAAGTACTGAAACAAAAAAAACTAAAGAGATTAGAGGGGTTTTAGTGTTGGGGCAGATAGGGTAAAAGGTAGGCTAGTTAACTTGGGGGGTTAGAAAGTTCTATCCTTTACCTGGGTGAACTGGGAATGAACTGGGAAAACTGTCAAATAAAATCTAATAAAATCCTCCCACTTGAGTGGTAGAGGTAGCATTTGTGCGCACATGTGCACGTTCATATAAAATTGTGCACACACATTAAACAAGAAGGACTAGATCAAGGTTAATATGGACTAGAAATGTTGACCTGATAGATAAATGCTGGCCTCTGCATACCACCTCTGTCTATTCGTTGAGTTACAGTTACGAATGTCACTTTGTAAACCGTTGTGATCTATACATGGAACGACGGTATATAAAATGTCTAAACAGAAATGTCTAAACAGAAAAGAGAAAACAGAAACATGCGTACAGCCAATTTATACCATGGCACGCATATACTTGTGTATGTTATAATATGACAACGTCCTTTGGCGCAAGCTGGCATACATGCATACATGTGTGCCTGCATGGCTGTTTCAATGTTGCCATCCCAATATTTTAAGACAATTAATGTTTGCTCACTGAATGATAATTTTAAAATCTGATCATCATCATGATAGGCAGTGCTGTTCTCTCTTCTCTCTTCATGTCTACTATGAATGTCAACCAACAGAAAATGTGTTCTGAGACCCGCAATAGCGTGTGCATTCTTACTGATGTGGCTGACCAGTGGCCTTACTAGGTGGTCTGTGTGGATGCAGTGGGTTGAGGAATGAGCATGCCATGGGGACTGTGTATGTGTAGTTACTTAGGTGGAGTGGATGCAGGACTGTCTGTGTGTACATCGATATTGGTGGGAGAAGGCAAGTGTGTGTGTGTGTGTGTGTGTGTGTGTGTGTATGTATGTATGTATGCACGGCTGTTGGAGAGAGGGGGAGGGTGTTCTGAAATTTGTATGTATGCTGTAACTTGTAATTCTCTTTAACTTTTAATACAGTTCTGTAATACTGTTTTTCCTGTCTTTTCTTCCCCTTTTGACTTTAATCATTATTATAATTTTAACCATCATTATCTATCATTGTGTATATTACTTTAGCAATGCATTTAAAATTGTCATGACAATAATTCTAATAGTAAAGGTAAATCTGAATCTGAATTGGGCATCTCTGTGAAAGAGGTGAAGGAGAGGAAGTGAGTGTGGCAAGGGTGTTGTGTGTGTTTGTGCAAGGCTGTTGACAGAGGAAAATCTGGGGTGTGTGTCTATTCCTCTGCAATTGAGGGGTGTGTCTGTGCCTGCTGGGTTGTGCGGCAGAAGTGGAACTGATATGGGCCTGTGAGTATTCCCCAGTGAGTATGGGAGACCGGGTGTGTAAGGCAGAGGGATTATGGAAGGGCTGTGGTCAGAGATCAAAGGATTTGATGGAGGCTGTGTAGACAGCTTGAGAGATGTGAGTGGGGGTGGGCAGAGAGAAAGAGTGGCAGTATGCAGGGTGTTTGTGTGCATGAGTGCCTGGGGATGTGTAAGTGTGTGTGGGGGGGGGGGGGGGAGGAAAGGTATGGAGGGTGTGAGTGGCCAGGGCTGGGTAAGTGAGTTGGATTTGGATGACTGGGAAAGGAAATGGAAGGTGTGTGTATATTTGTTTGGGGGGGAGAGGGAAGATACACTGTGAGCCCATAGCCTACTATATCCAACCAATTTTTGTCTGCCACCTCTTATGCCACCCACCTTTCCCCTTGCTGCTTATCCCACCACCAACAGACAACATCCAATGCCTAAGCCTATAATATATATGATAGATTATTGTTATTGTTATTGTTAATATGATGATGATGATGATGATGATGATGATGATGATGTACTCAAAAAGGGGTCTATAGGGGCCTTGTGAGAGAATGAGAAGGAGTGAGAGAAAGCCGTCCTGGTGCGGAATGCTGAGACTGTGAGAAAGAGCCAGCTGAGCTCCCTCTGAGAAAGTTGTGAGAACGGAGGTGAGCCTGATTAGAACCAGCTAATCCTGCATTCCTGACGTCATCATCCAAGGACCAGGTCCTTAAAACCCGAGGAGTGTCGGAGATTAGTGAGGTTCTGTGAGAGAACGAGAAGGAGTGAGAGAAAGCCGTCCTGGTGTGGAATGCTGAGACTGTGAGAAAGAGCCAGCTGAGCTCCCTCTGAGAGAGTTGTGAGAATGGAGATGAGCCTGATTAGAACCAGCTGATCCTGCGTTCCTGACGTCATCATCCAAGGATCAGGTCCATAAACCCGAGGAGCGTCGGAGATTAGTGAGGTCCTGTGAGAGAACGAGAAGGAGTGAGAGAAAGCCGTCCTGGTGTGGAACGCTGAGACTGTGAGAAAGAGCCAGCTGAGCTCCCTCCGAGAAAGTGGTGAGAATGAAGATGAGCCTGATTAGAACCAGCTGATCCTGCGTTCCTGATGTCATCATCCAGGGACCGGGTCCTTAAAACCCGAGGAGTGTCGGCGCGCAATGCCGCCGGCACGCTGCCTAAGCCACGCGCGCCGAAGGGGTTCAGACGGTTTAGACCGGCTTTGACCGCGAATGACCGCAGCTGGCTGGAAAAGACTCTAGGGAAGTCTCTTTACACCTTATTGTTTCAAATCTATGGGTCAGAAAAGGAACGCACGCTTTGTTACCTTGTCTCCATCTACTGTAAAAACTGGTCCCATGGACGCTCATATTAATTGGCAGGGAACGCTGCATATGGACTTTACTCAAGACATCTCTGATGCCTCATTAAGTCCAGGCAACTGACCGACCCCTCCACAACCACCAGGAAACATGGATAAAGACCTTCAAGTTGAGACCACGACAGGAAACGTGAGTGCACAAGAAATGCAATCTCCATTGACTGTAGTAGAGTCAGCTCCCTGATCTGTAGTACACTCTTTAGAAGCAGAGGATGGTAATGTGATAATTACCATGGACCAATCACAGATTGCTTCTGTGGATCCGGCCAATGTGACTCTGGGGGATTTGTGGAGGGTTTTGATGAAATTAGATTCTAACTTAGTACAAGTTAATACCTCTTTATCCTCATTAGTTAATGTTAATAGGTTGTCTATATTGGAACAAGGGAAAAGGTTAAATGAAGTAGAATCAACTTTAAAAACAGTAGTAGTGAAAATCCAGAATTTTCAAGAGAGAGAGAGTGTGAATATCCTAGATAGTAATTCTTTACATGCTGAAATAGAAAATTTGGAAAATGTACTGAGAATTAAAAATCTAAGATTTGTAAACTTTCCAATCACTAGATTGTTATCACCTAGTGAAATGTTTGTAAAATTTTTAAAGAAAATTTAGCATATGAAGATAGGATATACCACTTGTATCTAAAATTTATTATTTCCCAGCTCGCCCTATTAACAACAATGGGCAGATAGAGGAGAAAAGTTTAGGGATATCAACCTTCCTAGAAGAATCTACGGATATTATTAATAGAAGGGCAACATTATTTGTATCCTTCTCTTTGGAGAAAGAGAAAGATACTGTATTGGGAAAATTCTTTAAGAACAAGGATTTGCAATTCTGTGGCCAAAATATTTATGTGTTTCCGGATGTGTCTAGACCTACGCAAGTTCGTAGGAGACAATTCCTTAGGTTAAAGAACAAGACCCTGGAAATTGGAGCCACATTTTATTTAAAATTTCCTTCAAAATGTTTTGTCAATTACCAGGGTAAAAAGTTCTCTTTTAATGAGCCATCACACCTGGAGAATGTCTTAAGGGATAAAACCAGTCTAAGAATGAATCAAAATCACCTGAAGTAATGGTCATAGAGAATCAATTAGAAACCGCTCCTTCTCAGAATTAGTTTTTACTTTAGCTTTATTTCCTTGGTTTATAGGACCCCCCACATTATTGGTTCATATGAAAGAAATATGATTATGTTTAGTTGTTATTGGATTATTGGATTATGAAAGTCTCTCATGTGATTTCTTATATTATGTGAAATGACATACTTTTTGTATTATGTTAACTATGGAAAATTGAATAAAGAGATAATTATAAAAAAAAAAGGGGGTCCATACCTGCCTGTATCTGCATATGTTCTGCTGATAGGACCCAACTAATTTAGCCAGCACACGCTTCACTCACATAGAACAATTCTTTTTTATCTAATAAAATCAACTTTACTTCTTGATCCTTATGTTTTTTACAGGAGTATCACATGCAGCAAGACATGCTGGGAAGCAGAGTATGCAGAGAAGACCTGACACATCTAGTGAAAGAGACATGACTGCTACTATCAACGCACAATAAAGCTCTGGATTGTTACCAGAGGATGTGGTTAGTGCAGTTAGTGTAGCTGGGTTCAAAAAAGGTTTGGATAAGTTCTTGGAGAAGTCCATTAACTGCTATTAATCAAGTTTACTTAGGGAATAGCCATTGCTATTAATTGCATCAGTAGCATGAGATCTTCTTAGTGTTTGGGTAATTGCCAGTTTTTGTGGCCTGGTTTGGCCTCTGTTGGAAACAGGATGCTGGGCTTGATGGACTCTTAGTCTGACCCAGCATGGCAATTTCTTATGTTCTTATGTTCTTATCCTGTCTTCCCCTTTATTTTAAAACAGCTCTTTTATAGGAAAATACTGTATATGGAAGGATGTGCTTCTACAGTTGCACCATTTAAGGAGGCAACTTTCATAACCATTTATGTGCATATAGCTGAATTTCAGAATTGTCTGCAATATAACTGTCCACAATATACCATTTGCACGTGTAAGTGAATTCGTGGAGATTTTATAAACTGCATGGCGGGAACTAAACAGTTTATAAAAAAATACAGTGTATTTCTATCCTAAAAGTATGCATTTATGTTTCAGTAAGCATGTATATTTGTCATGCAGGATCATGTAAAATATATGTACATATTTATAAAAAATATGTGTAGTACATTACATGCAGAAATAACCTGGTATTAAACAAGGAGGCCAGTATTTTATAAAGTATGCATGTAGTGCTCCTCTGAAAATATTTACTTGCGTGTGTACTTGGAATCATTGGTTCACCAATTCTTTCACATGTTCACCCAGACCCACCAGCACTAAACCCTGAACTCCCCCAAGTTCAACCAGTCCTCCAACCAAAAAACTGCAGACAAAAGACAAGTCTGATTGCAATTGCAGAAGTCAATTAGCAGACAAGTTTGGTAATGTATGCGTATATAATGCTTACAAAGTAGCAACTTATGCACGTACTTCTGAACCCCAGCCCAGAATGCCTCTAAATCTTTCCTTTTATGAATGTTCTCATTTATGCATGACACTACAAGTGCATACTCTCAAGGTTATAAAATTGCATACATTTGTGTTCATGTTACTTATGCATTCTATTTTTATGCACACAACCCTCTTGTATTTCTATGAAAATTGCTTTCATAAGAACCAGTTTTATACACATAAATGTTCTTTGAAAAATTATCTGGGGGGTGTGCATATAAAAGTATATGCAAAAGTGATTTTTCACATACTTTTACATGTATTACAAAGAGGCATTCTAGGAGCAGAGTTGAATCAGGGGTATGATGTACGCACATACTTTTGATTTTCCAAAGTATGCACAGAAATATTTCCCAATAAACGTACACCTACACCTGAGCTGGTATAATTAAATGCATGTATGTCCACACTGTTTCTGAGTACACCCATGAATTTTCAAAGCAGATTTATGTATATAAATTCGCTTTGGAATTTCAGGCTAAAGTCTGGATGGAAAAACTTCCCACAGATTTTAATCTGTGCAAGCTGTTTGAAAATTACCATCCCCATGGCTTTGGAGGGCCATCCTTGTAGAAATCTAACAATGGAGTTACAGATCTGGTCATTGCCTGAATGAAAACTGGACATGATGATATCCAAAAGCTATATAGCCCAAGGGATTCTCAACTTGGCCCTTGAGACACACCAAGTTAGTCAGGCTTTCACAATGAATAAACATGAGATAGATTTGTATACCATTGAACCAGTGCATGCGGATCAATCCCATGCATATTCATCGTGGATACTCTGAAAACCTTGGCGCAGAACATATTTTTATCTTTATTAATTTGAATTATTGGGTCTTTATGTCTGCTGTTTTGAAATATTTTATTGATGTCTGGAAATATTTGATATGAGTTTTTAATTATTGTATATTCCATTCATCAGCTGTTTTGACATAATCCATTCTTTTTGTTAGTATGGTTTACTGCTATTGATTTTAGATTTATTGATTTGCTTTGAAGACTGGGGATGTTTCTCTTTTTTCTTTGTTGTAGTGCATATAGAGGCTCTGGCTTGTTGCGGTTTCCAGTTCAGTTTTGGTCTGCATGTTTCTATTTATGCTTTAAGGTCTCTTTATTCTTTGTTAGGTGAGGGTCTGCACATGTGATTCAGGTGAGGTATTCTGCTGGCGTGTAGTTTCTGTGTAGGGCTCTATAGTAGCCTGGATTGTTCTGTTTTCCTACTAGGAGGAGTATTGGAGTTTTAAGGCCTGGTGTAATATTTTCAGTGTTGCCTTTTCTTAAGTAAGGTGGTTACTGTTTGAGTGCTGGAAGTTGGTGCTGTTCTGGTTCACTATTTATGTAATTTCTGTTCAGAAAGAGTACTTATCTTTCCCTTATGTCATTCTTAACATTAAAAGTAATACTGGGCCTTTTTTAAATTTTTTGCTATCGATTCTAATGAGCAGCGTGTCACACATGTGAGCTTTATCTGTCAGGTGTGTCACGATGGGAACAAGGTCGAGAAGCACTGCCCTAATCTAATTCTCTCCCATTCTTTCATCAGGAGAGGAGGGGATGATTCAGATACAGACACAGCCGCAGGATTCAGTTGTGGGCTGAGGGAGGAAAAGGAAGGAGGTATCTTTGAGCAAAATACTGAAGTTGTAAGTAATTGATATGGAAGGGAGAAGAGGTGAATGCTGAAAGGGAGTGAGGTGAAGAAGAGATGAATGCTGGAGTTGCAAGAGTGGAGTGGTGGGAGAAGATAAATATTGGGGGGGGGAGATGAAAAGGTGGTTGAATGCTGGGGGAAACACACCAAGGAGAGGTGACTGCAGTATCCTCCACCATCTCCCTGAAATCAGTACTGCAAAGTTGGACTGTCTGCGGTGATGAGAGAGAACTATGATACGGGGACGCATGAGAATCGTGTGGGAGGAGTGAATGTGTTTGGGGGAGTGCAGAGGCATGATACACGGGGAGGGGTTCCAAAAGAGCTGGAGGAAAAGGCATGGACGAGAGAGCCAGAGGGAAAGGGTCTGTGAGAAAGAAAGCCAGGCGTGGTGTTAGGGGTGAAGAGATCTAGAGATAGGGTGAGTGTGGAGCAGAGTTGGTGATGGTGGATGTGTGTAAGAGAGTGACAGAGGGTGGGGTGGGGAAAGTGAAAGAGAAAAAGAAAGAGAAAGAGAGCCTTTCTGCTGAAAGTGGTCCTGGAGGGATCCTTATAGGTTGACACTAAGAGCTGCAGCAAACAACTGAGACCCATGTTCTCCACGACCTGCAGGGGCTGACTGTCTAAAGCAATCATCTCACCAATAGTCCTAGTCACCATTTTGGATGCTGCCTGCCTCTTTCCCTGTGACAGTGTCACCAAACACTACCCCATTTCCTCCATGGTGGGCTGTTGCTTCTTAGATATAGCTGGGGACTGCTGCTGCAGCCTGCCACCTGACTGGTAGAAGGAGCCGAATTCTTGGAAGCAGCTTGAGGAACACTTGTTCCCTTTTCAAATACTAGTGTTCTCGTTCTTGCAAAAGGGCCCCCCTGACTACTGCTACTATCATTGAAGGTGATGCTTCATTCCAGAATTATTTAAGTGGCCCAATTGCTTCCCTCAGCTGATGTCCTTCATGCAATAGTTACAATGCACAAAGTGTGGGTCCACCCTAATTTGAAAATGGCTCCAGATCACAGATTTATTTCATGATCCCTTGCTTCTGTTTGCATCCTTGGGGGTGGATGATGCTCCTGACAGTGGAGACAGATGGAGCCTGAGAAACTAGCCCAGAGGATTCACTCATCCTCTGTTCCTGCACTGTCAGTGTGGTCTGTTCTCCCTCACCAACTTCAGCTCCTTCCTCTCTCTCCTCTGTCAGTGAAGTGTAAACTAGCATGGTATGGACTAAACCTCCTAATATTGATTTTCAGATAATGCCTCTCCCATCTCAGATTTAGGGAATCCTTTAAAGGGAGATTATTCAAGTTCTGATTCAGTGGAAGAGGATAACAAAACTGTTTTTATGGCCTCTACTGCACTAAGGGATTGCGCTGCTGGTGATTTAGGTTTCACCTCATGTACTTCTACTTCTAAAGGCACTGGTGGTTGTACTCTGCAGCTGCTACTAATACCTTCCCTTTACCTCTCCTCTGACACAAGAGGATCTGGCTGAGACCCTGATGGAACTGACATATCCTCCCCAAATTTCAATTCTTTGTGGCTTGACATGCCTGCCTCTCCTACTGATGTTTTGGATTGAAAAAAAACCCTCTTCATTTTGGTTGGGGACTCACTATTCTCTTCTTAGCAAATATTCTACTAACAACTGTTAGCTTCCCATGTCCTCTAATACCTTTGCATGATGGGATTTTATCTGCTGCAGTGCTGGACAACAGATGTTTTAATTTTTATTTCTTAAAATGTAGTGGATATGTTTTTGAAACACTGACACTAGTGTGACTCCAGTAATCTCTCTGTGTGAAATGTTGAACAATAAACAGAGAGACTAAACTACACTAGAACTATTTTAGTATTTTGCCCTGCTTACTAGTGTACTACATGCACGCATACACATGTGCGTGCACACACACATACACACAGAAAAAGCAAAGAATGTAATAATGCTCTTAAATGTGTGTGAGCACAGCCATGCACCTGTAATAAATGCAGAACTAAAATAAATTAATCCACAAAGTGGCTGGCTGTATCTGTGGTGGTGACTGGCACAGACGGGTCTATTTCTGGATGCACTAAGTCTTGTACACAGTACACATGGTACACCCAGACCCAGACACAGAGAGTTAAAACAGCTTCTTTATCCAAGGTACTATGGCACAGCAAGTAGCTCTGGTACTATACTAGTTCACACAGCAACAGGTATTAGGGAATTTAGAATAGAAAACCCCTTTTTTCTGGGTCTTCAGGTCTCTATTTTATAGGTCAGCTATACAGAGCAAAATAGTGGAATATACATACTTTTTATATTTTTTGCAAAGCTTAACATGTCTGCTGTTTACTAAGTTAATTTTATCTTAGAAGTAGGCTTATTTTTACATTTGCTCCTAGACACATAATCATAACACAGTGCAAGTAGTTTTTATTGTAAAAAACATGATAAAGTATTACAAAATATTGCAGTAGATACCTAGCATGAAATGACTGATGAAATCTAGAATGGAAGAAAAGGGGTGCTGCTTCAGTATTTGTACTTAGGTACATGGGGCAATAAGAGATTTGGTGCAGATCTTTGATTAGGTCTGTGATTGGAGAAATTGTATGATAGAAAAAAATAAAGATGCAATGAAAGGAAGTTTATTAAATAATAATGAATCTGATTGGTTATATAATCTTTTAATGAGAAATTAGATATATATTAGCCTCTGTCTAAGATATATGGAAACAGAGAGAGAAAGAGAGCAAATTGCCACTGCCATGTAACTTTGTATAAAATCCATTAAGATGAAGTGTTGTTTTATTGCTAAATCAGGCCTATTTTAAAAATGCCCGGCAATGTGTGTAAAGCCCCGGGGCACGTGTAAGCCCTGGGGCTTTACAAAAGGGGTGGGGGCTGGGCGGTGTGGGGGTGGGACAGAGCCGGAGGCCTCTGACGGAGCGGCCATTGCCGCTGTGTCAGAGGATCACGTGCCGGCAAGCAGCCGGCGAGTGCAACTTGCGCCTGCCCGGAAGCAGGCAGAAAAGGAAAGACAAGAGTCAGGGGGAGGTTAGAGTAGGGCTGGGAGGGGAAGGTTAGGGGAAGGGGTGGGAAGGTTAGGTTAGGGAGAAGGGAACAGAAGAAGGCAGGGTGGATTGGCGCACGCAAGGTGCACAATTGTGCACCCCCTTGCGTGCGCTGACCCCGGATTTCATAACATGCTTGCACCAGGTAGCGCGGGTAACGCGCACACATGTAGGCCACATGCACTTCTTTTAAAATCTACCCCATAATGTACATTGATGCTAAAGAATTTTTTGTGATTGGTAGTGGCAGTGGAAATTTTAAATATTGGTTTTAGGATTAAATATAGTGGTAAAGGAAAAAAGGAGGAGATATAAGATAAGGAGATTTTGCACAGGCATAGCTCTTAAATTCAACTAGGTGGTGTGGGATATACTTGGTTTTTTTTTAAGTATGCTTGTGTAATGTTACAGACAGGAGTGGTGAATGTTTATTTTTTTAACATGGGGAATGCTTCTTCACAGAACTCTCTGGCCAGTTCAGCGGCAGTTTATATGTCTAGTTACCAGCAAATAGATAAAAGATATCTGAAAAAAATGGCATGGCTTTACAAAAGATAAGGTTAACTTGCAATTTCCATTAGAAGGTACATCTAATTTGAGAAGGTTGTCTTACTTGAAACTGGAGGAAAGAAAAGGAAAAATTAATCAGAAACAGCTGCTTTGTCAGCATGGTGGCAAGAAGCTGAGAAAAGTAATCAAAAATCTATTAATGCTGAAGTTAAGGACTCTCTAGGAAAAGCAAAAAGAGAGTTGGAGCTTACAAAGAAGGAATTAAATGTTTTACTTACTGAAATATATAAGCCATTCAATTATCCCAGAATTTCACTATACCCAGTAAAAGCCTTGGAAGGGCTGGAAAAGGATAATTCAGTTCTTCTGATCCTATATTCAAGGGGGGTGTTTAAAAAAAAACATACTACCCCTCCTCATAGACCAGACAATGTGGAGAGGGTACTGGAGGAGGGGCCTCATTGTCAACCTATCCTTTTGGTGATTCTCATTTATCAGAAGGACAGCATGATAAACAGGGCCTGGCTCTGGTATATAGGCTTAAGGGCAGCAAGTTAAAAACTAGCTCTTCAAGAACATAAGAACATAAGAAAATGCCATACTGGGTCAGACCAAGGGTCCATCAAGCCCAGCATCCTGTTTCCAACAGTGGCCAATCCAGGCCATAAGAACCTGGCAAGTACCCAAAAACTAAGTCTATTCCATGTAACCATTGCTAATGGCAGTGGCTATTCTCTAAGTGAACTTAATAGCAGGTAATGGACTTCTCCTCCAAGAACTTATCCAATCCTTTTTTAAACACAGCTATACTAACTGCTCTAACCACATCCTCTGGCAACAAATTCCAGAGTTTAATTGTGCGTTGAGTAAAAAAGAACTTTCTCCAATTAGTTTTAAATGTGCCCCATGCTAACTTCATGGAGTGCCCCCTAGTCTTTCTACTATCCGAAAGAGTAAATAACCGATTCACATCTACCCGTTCTAGACCTCTCATGATTTTAAACACCTCTATCATATCCCCTCTCAGTCATCTCTTCTCCAAGCTGAAAAGTCCTAACCTCTTTAGTCTTTCCTCATAGGGGAGTTGTTCCATTCCCCTTATCATTTTGGTAGCCCTTCTCTGTACCTTCTCCATCGCAATTATATCTTTTTTGAGATGCGGCGACCAGAATTGTACACAGTATTCAAGGTGCGGTCTCACCATGGAGCGATACAGAGGCATTATGACATTTTCCGTTTTATTCATCATTCCCTTTCTAATAATTCCCAACATTCTGTTTGCTTTTTTGACTGCCGCAGCACACTGTACCGACGATTTCAATGTGTTATCCACTATGACACCTAGATCTCTTTCTTGGGTTGTAGCACCTCATATGGAACCCAACATTGTGTAATTATAGCATGGGTTATTTTTCCCTATATGCATCACCATGCAGTTATCCACATTAAATTTCATCTGCCATTTGGATGCCCAAACCCGTCATCTGCCATTTGGATGCTCAAACCCGTCTCTGATTGAGGAATTGTTGTCATCCTCAGACAGTGATTGATTCAAAGACTCCTAAATCTTTAGAGACTTCAGGACCTCATACTGATGACTCAGTAAAGGTACTGAGGCAAACTTTAGCTGACCTACAAGGCCTCAACTGTATAATAAAAAAATTAGACTTGAGTGAGTTGTTTAAAGAGAAAGGCCCAAAGACCAATCTACCCCTCAGATTAGATACTGTATTGGCTATCCAGATTGCTATCATCAAAGATTTTATAATTTGAAGTCTAAATGTCCAGTAAAAGATGGACAACTATACACTGGAAACTACCCTTTGAGGTCAGTACCCAGTGCTAATAAAAATATTAATTATTCACTTCAAGTGTATGTGCCATGGCCATGAAATGATTTGCTGGCAATTACAAATTCCTTTCCTAATTTCCTAAAAGAATCAAGGAAGTGGGCAGAGGAGGTGAGGGAAAGTATTGATGCTTTATTTGAAGCAGCCTTTCAACTTCTCCCCCCAAAAGAGATTAAACATAATTACATTCATGTAAAATATCAGATAAAGAGGAACAAGCTGAGTATTTAAGTAGGTTGACTGATACATTTATGGCCCATTCTGGACTAGCAGATTCTACTAGTAAAGCAAATCAAGCAGCCTTGACAAGTTATTTTTATATGGGGTCGCCCCTCAAAATTAAAGGGAAGGTGCAAAATGCATGTATTACCTGGGCTACCTAAAAAAACTAGCCAAATTCTGTGCTATAGCTAAGGCATGCTATGAGCAGATGAATGTTGCCAAATCTGCACAACTTGATAAATTGGTGGCCCTCCAAATAAATCAATTAGATCATTCACAGAGAAATTGTAGACAAGGTAGGGATGGATGGAGAGGTAGAGGGAGAACAAATGTAGGAATGGAAGTTCTCCTAACAAGGGGTTAAAAAGGAAATTATATGTTTTTACTGTCATAAACCAGGACACATGTACAGAGAGTGTCTTGATGATCCAATGCATGCCCTACCTCCTCTACCTCCACCCCATCAGTATCTTTCATCTACTGTTCCTCAATATTTATTTATTTATTTAGAAACTTTTATATACCGGTATTAGTGGGGACATCATACCGGTTCACATATTAACAAAAGATTTAGAAGTACATTTCAACAGGGGAGGCGAACTGGGCAGGGGGTTAACCTAGAGCAGTAGGGAAAATAGATTAAACAACAAGAAATCAACAAGAGGTCATAACAAGAAGACAACAATGTACATTGTGATTAGATTCCTTAATATAAGGAAAAGGGCGGTCACCTAGGGGGTATGAGCAATAGAGGGAAGGGAGGGTCTATTCTGTGTAGGCTTGGTTGAACAGGAATGTTTTTAGTTTCTTTTTGAATTTGATGGCGCAGGGTTCAAGGCGCAAGTGGACGGGTAGGGAGTTCCAGAGGGCGGGGCCGGCAATGGATATGGAGCGGTCACGGGTGGATGAGAGATGAGCTGCCTTCAAGGACGGTACATGTAGATTACCTTTGTTGGCAGATCTGGTGGCTCGGGAGGACAGGGGCGCAGTGAAAGGGAGGTCAAGCCAGTTGGAGTTGTGTGTGTGGATAGATTTGTGTACTATGGTCAGGGTCTTGTAGTGTATACGGAAAAGGATGGGAAGCCAATGTAGATCCTTGAGGACAGGGGTAATATGTTCGTGTATGCGTGTGTTGGTAATGAGCCTTGCTGTGATGATATATGCATATTAAATCATTTTTATTATGGTTCTTTTCTTTTCCAAGCCTAAGAAAGAAATTATATTGTCTATGAATGAATAAACATCCAGTTTTACTTTAAAGTCTCAACTATAAAATTATTTTAGAAAAAAACATAGGGAAAGATTTTGGTTTTACTGTTTGTATTTTATTTTCAAAACTATCTACAAATTACAATCCCATTTTCTGTTCTACACCATAGAAATGTAATAAGACATGTGAATAGAAATATTTTTTCTCCCCTTTATCTAAACAAGATGTTTGATTTGCTCTGTTAATGCCACTGAATTGAATTTGCTAAATGCATTTGATTGGGGGTTAATTCAAAATATACTTAGCTGTCCATGATAGCAGCTATCTTTAAGAAAAGTTAAATCATTTAAGGGTAGATTTTAAAAGGACGTGCCAATTTTATAAAATACACGCACTGGCACGCACATAGTGGATAATATTTTAACATCGTCGGCTCAGTGTGCTGTAGCAGTCAAAAAAGCAAACAGAATGTTAGGAATTATTAGGAAGGGAATGGTTAATAAAACGGAAAATGTCATAATGCCTCTATATCGCTCCATGGTGAGACCGCACCATGAATACTGTGTACAATTCTGGTCGCCACATCTCAAAAAAGATATAGTTGCGATGGAGAAGATACAGAGAAGGGCTACCAAAATGATAAAGGGGATGGAACAGCTCCCCCATGAGGAAAGGCAGAGAGGTTAGGGCTGTTCAGCTTGGAGACGAGACGGCTAAGGGGGGGATATGATAGAGGTCTTTAAGATCATGAGAGGTCTTGAACGAGTAGATGTGACTCGATTATTTACACTTTCAAATAATAGTAGGACTAGGGTGCACTCCATGAAGTTAGCAAGTAGCACATTTAAGACTAATCGGAGAAAATTATTTTTCACTCAACGCGCAATAAAGCTCTGGAATTTGTTGCCAGAGGATGTGGTTAGTGCAGTTAGTGTAGTTGGGTTCAAAAAAGGTTTGGATAAGTTCTTGGAGGAGAAGTCCATTGACAGCTATTAATCAAGTTTACTTAGGGAATAGCCACTGCTATTAATTGCATCAGTAGCATGGGATCTTCTTGGTGTTTGGGTAATTGCCAGGTTCTTGTGGCCTGGTTTGGCCTCTGTTGGATACAGGATGCTGGGCTTTATGAACTCTTGGTCTGACCCAGTATGGCAATTTCTTATGTTCTTATGTTATAAAATACGTGGGCCGTGCGCACATACGTGCTGGATTTTATAATCCGTGTGTGCTGAATTTTATAATCCGTGCATGTATGTGTGGGCAGCGCATGCAAGGGGAGTAAAATTTAGCAAATTCGAGCACCAACAAGATCGGGGCTCCCTCAGTTCCCTCCCAGTCCGCTCTAATTTAGGAGAGGACTGGGAGGGAACTTTCCTCCCCCTTACCCTAACCTCCCTTCCCATCTCTTCCCCCACCCTTTATATCCCCATTTTTTTTTTTACCTTTTTTACTTTGAGTTACTTCAGGGCCCGACTTGGACCCACTCCGGCCCCTGGACTGCCCAACCTTGCCCCCCCGGCTCGCCCATTTGTCAGGGTCTGGCACTTATGCGTGTATCGCCACTTACACACATGGCCAGGCTCTTTTTAAAATGTGTGCAGCGTGCACAGGGCCCGGACATGCGCGTAAGTGGCGATTTCTATGCACATGGCCAATTTAAAATCCAGCTGTTATTCTATTATCTGTCTTGTTTAGGTTTAGGAAGAAAAAAATGAATAATAATAAAAATTATGAATATTGCAACATTTATTAATACATAGTTATACTGTATGATATGTATTTCTATAGTATAAGATGACAATTAAGTAAAAAGAAAAGTCTTTAATGTCTTTCTAGTGCAAACAAAACATATTATTCACTTCAAGAAAACATGTTCAGCGATATATTAAACACTGAAGTATAAAATGTTGAGACTATTTAATGATTATATGTGAAGCAGAGTGGTTTTTTTTCAAGTTCTTTCTCAGAACAAGAAAAAAAAGGAGTATGATAATATCTGCACAGGATTATCATACTCCTGCTTTCCAAATATTTAAAATCCATTCCATTTTATTTATTAGCATTTTTTGAAGGTTTTATTAAGTTTATATCCCTGCTCTCAAATGATAGTCAAAATATTCATGTATTTGGAAAAAAATATTTTCTTTATTTTCAATTGTTTAGAAATATGCTTTTAGTTTATGTGAGTATGAATAGAAAATAGCCCTACCCTTAGGAATTCACTCCTTGTTGCAGAGAAGAAAAAAAAAAAAAGAACCCTGACACAGTGTATGCTTATTAACCATGTAAGATTTGTTTTGAGGAACAGGAATGAAGAAGAAAATTATTCATTTCTAAAGTCATACAATTTTCACAAAAAAGTGCTTTGTGTGATTTAGTAAATTAGAAATTATTCTTTACCTGTTTTTTCCAAAACCTGATAGAAATGTTAATATTAATGAAATGAGTTATTAAGAAAAGGACATTGCAGAATCTTGAAGTTATTGAAAGTGCACTGATTCATATAGAAACCAACTCAGCTCAAATGGCTGAATTGCTGGTATTAACTCGAGCATGTATGTATTTTGGCAAAAGATCTTGTGGCCACTATTTACACACATTCACAATGGGGTAGATTTTAAAACCCCTGCACGCGTAAATCCTCCTGGATTTACGCGCACAGGGCACTCGCATGCCAGCGCGCCTATTTTGCATAAGCACCGGTGGCGCGAACAAAAGTACACGCGCACGTATGTTTTGAAGATCTACCTCAGCCTGTTTGGTCCCATTTCTTGTATGTCAAGTTGTATGAGAGGTGCAGAAAAAGTGAACGATTGAAAACGTGTTTATGTTTATATTGAAGTGCATATGTGGGATTATGATGAAGTAGGGATGATTTAGTATTGCTATGTAATGCAATTCTATAAGGTATGATGTAATGGATCCCTGAGTGTGAATTGAAGGTGATGTGTTACTGTAGTGAATATGTGTTTTGCTAAGCAAATAGTCGAAGGATCTTTTTTGAGTCATGCTATGTGTGAGCATGATAGATCGGTGTGAATGCAGAAGTATGGATGCATATGTCTAGTGTAGGAATAAGTAGTGCATATACTTTATTTATTTATTTATTTATTTATTTATTTATTTATATGGTTTTTATATACCAGTGTTCAGGTGAAAGCCCATCACATCGGTTTACAAAATATACAATTTACGTGAGAAAGATGTGAGCATAACGTGTGCTTGAAGAGAAGGGGTTTACATGATTAGTGAGAGTGTTAGGATGCTTATGTGGTTGGTAGAGTTTGCTCTATTAATAGGCTTTAAAAGATGAGTGCCATGATATGTCAGAGAAGATAGAACTGTCTATTTAAAAGTAGTGAGAAAGGCTGCTAAAACCTTTATGGATCTCTGTGTTCTCTGTGTTTCATATGCTATCTGAATGAAAAAAAAAAAAATAAAAGGACAGATGGTTTCACAACATGGCTTCTATGCTTTTCCATGTCGTTAAAGGAAAATAAATTTAACAAACATCTTTTGAGAAAAAATAATGGAAATCTTACAGAAATAAAGGGAGGAAAGAATAAAGACAATAAGATAGTATTGTTAGCAGAAATAGTCCAAATGGTCCATCCAGTCTGCCCTGCAAGCTTCCCGTGTTGGCAACTGCTGCTCCATCAGGTTACCCTTAAGTATCTGCCAAGGGCAGTAACTGCTGCTCCATGAAGGTTACCCCCATGCCTTCAATTAAGGATAGTAATAGTTACAAGCAAAGCTAAGCTACTGTCAAATCTGTAACAAAATTCTTGCCACATTTTTATGTGGTGGGAAGCCTTCCTGATAATTCAGACAATGCTGTTTGAATGTTTTTTGCTTTTGGACTTGGCCAACACTGGGCCCCAGATTATAAAAGTGGGGCCCAGTGTTGGCTGTCTTCAGAATACAATACCCTTTTTTCCCCCACCCCAAAGTCGTCAAAGCAGAGAGTGATGCTGCAATTGTGTCAAAATCATCAAGGCTAATTGGGTAAGGGTAGTAATCCCCATCCATGCCTTCTGGTTAAGGGTACTAACTACGTCTCCATGCAGGTTACCCCCACACACCTTTTTCTTAATTGTCATCTTCAAGCTTTTAGGGATCCACAGAGTCTATCCCATGTTTGAGTTTAAGGCCTCAGGGAGGCACAGAGTAGTTGAATAGGTATAAGGTTATTAACTCTTGGTAAGCCTCGTTTGTTTCTCCTGAATAAACCCTTTTATGACAGTTGTTAATCAGGAAAATTTGAACATTTGGTTCTACTAAAGGGAAGCCCAAATGAAAGGATAGATGGATCCCTATGTACCATAGATACCATACCTAGGTACTCTTACTTCTTTGTGAGAATATTTATATGTACTACTTACCTATTTTTCTGTACTGAAACATCATTCCTCATTCATCCTTCACTTCCCAAACTAGAATATCTGTCTTTTGTATTTGCCAATGAGAATACTATCTTTCCAAAGATAACATGAAAAATAGTGAATAGTGTAAATAGAAGGAGGTCTATATTCAAACACCATTTAGTTGGATAAAGTAATAGTTATTCATCTAAATCACTTACCTAGCTATATTCAGTCTGTATCTGGCTAAATGCTAGGCAGGTAATTAGAATGTACCTGGATAAGTCAGGGGCATTCTGAGGTGGAGCAGATAAGCTAACCAGCTCACTCTGATATTCAGAATTAGCGGATCAACCTCTCCGGCTAACTCTGATTGGGCTGAGGGCTGCCCTAAAGTTAGACAGTTATACATAACTGGCTAATTTTAAGATAGCCACGGAATATCACTACTAGTTAGCTGGATATGTATACCTGAATAGCTAGCATAGCTAAGCAGCAGCTGAATATGGACTTCATAAGTAATAAGGATTTAAAATTTAAAAAATTCACAAAGCCAAACTTGTAAATAATTTCATTTTTTAAAGACAAAATAACAATATTAAAGCACTTTTTAAAGAAACAGAACCGTTTTTTAGAAGTCAATTACATCCACCTTCATAACATAGCAACATGGTATAATAACCAAAGAAAAAAGACCAATTGACCTGCCCAGTCTGTCCAGTTATTCTAATCCACACTGCTAAGGGTATATCCAGGCTGCCAGTTGTAGAAGCTTGATCACTTGTATAATATAGCTTTGGAGATTTTCGCTTTACAAATTCTGGGATGTTCAATTCTGTGGATTGCATTTTTGGAGTTCTATAGAGAGAGTAAAATAAATCCAGAATATGATTATCCAAATGGTCTACACTATGGGGCCAATTTTGTAACTGCCCGCATACATTTTAATTTAATCATGCTCATATTTTAGACCAGTTCTAGAAAGCCACATACATACACACACACATTCCCTTTGAAAATTATCCCACCAAAACACACTATCTGTTTATTTGTGCACTGATTTTTTTTTCCAGGAAAAGTTACGTGCATACTTTTGAAAACACAGACGTTTACATGTGCATGCTAATCCCTCCCCAACCCTAGCTCTGGGAATGTCTGAGCTCACTGCAGGTAGATTTACACACATAGTGGACATGTACATAAATTTACCACATATCAGGTGAGTAATTTTGTAAAAGCCATTTTACCCAAAGAAATGACTTTGAAAATTACCCTCCTTAAACCTTAGGAGATGAGATTTATGAATCTAAATATTCATTCCCTGGAGGAAAAGAGATAAAGAGTGGGTATGGGTGATACATTTGATTACTTTACAGACTTAACTAATACATATTAATATAGTAAATGACAGCAGTTAAAAGCTAAAATGGCCAATCCAGTCAGCTCAGCAAGGTATTTAGAATTGTAGCTGCCAGTCCATACAGATTACCACCCTGCTATCTATAGGTTACCCCCAAGCAGAAACGTTAACATTGGTTACTTCAGTTCTATCTTCTAGCCACTAGGGATCTTTCACCACCTCCTACAGAAGGACACGCTTACTTTGAAAAAATGTTTCTTGTCATTGTTCCTGAATCTACCCCCTGGAGTATCCCATCATGAACCCTAGTTCTATAGCTTTCTTTCTGTCTCTCCTCTCCTCTAGAGAATAAATATTTCCTGGAACGTTCTATCCTATCTCTCTTTTTTGAGATGCGACCTCCAAAACTGAACGGTACTTAAGGTGAGGCCTCTCCAGTGACCTATACAGAAGCATTATCCTCTCTGTTTGCCTACTGATTATACCTCTCTCTATGTAACCTATCATCCCTCTGGCTCCAGTCATCGCCTTGTCACAAAACAAGCAAACAGTCTTCTGTGGAAAATTAGTTATAGAAAAAGAGTTCATAATATGAGACTGGAAGGGAAAGACTCAGAGGAGTAATGTAATGAAATATTTCTGCATGGAAAGAGTAGAAAATGCATAAGACAGACTCCCAGTAGAGATGTTAAGGATAAAATGCATACTGCAATTCAAATAGAATGGTGCAATCACAGTTGATCCTTACTGACTGAAATTAGAATGTAATGTCTGCAATATTGCAGTTGATGGGGAAAATGTTAGATTGATAGAGCTGGAGGTTTTTTCAGTTATCAGTTTCTTTGCTTCTGTGTTTATATGTATAACCAAAGGATACAGATACAAATGCAAGGAGGACAGCATGTTTGTTCTGGGCTATTCTCACTGGGGATTAGGTCTTTTCTTATGTACACAGCTGGCTGGTTTAGAGGTAATACTGTATATGAGCTTTAGGAAATTCCCCCTCTTTTCCTTCTTATTCTTGACTGTGCTATTTCTATTCTGTATGATGAATTCATTGTATCAGATGTTAATATAATCTACATTTCTTTTCCAATATACACCTATTGACACAATCACAAGAAACAATTTGTTGGTAATCTGTAAAAAGAGCCCTTTTTCTATAAGCTATAACTTTATTGAAAGCTAAACCACATAACTAGAAGCAAAACACATTCCTGAAGAAAGGCAATCAGATCAAAGTAAGGAATGAGTACCAGAGTGAGGGCTGACTGCAGAACCTTCATCTGCTAGGGATAAGCTGGACTTGCGGGGAAAGAACACTCAAAAATTTTTAAAAAACTAAATATTAAAAGGTTAAACTATTACTGGCTGTGCATACTGTGTTTACGTTTTTAAGGCTGGTATTTACAAGTGTTAAAAATTGTGTGTGTGTTTAGAAAGAATAGATTTTGGATTAATTTTGTGAGTTAATATTAGTTAATGTTTGATTATAAGTGTTAAGAATTGTATGTGTTTAGGAAGAATAGACTTCAAATTCATTTTGTGAACTAGTATAAATTATTATTTGTTTTCTAGTGTTAAAAATTGTTTGTGTTTAGGGAAAATGATTTAATTTTCTGTTAGTAAAGGTTAGTATTAGTATTATAATTGTGAGTTTGCAAAGATCACTTGATCTGAATAGTGAGAATACTGGTTCCTGGGCAACTAGTCACTAGTTGTTGTGAATACGGGCTAGTGGACCCTTGGGCCAGCCTACAGGAGACTTGGGAAGAACTTCAGTGGTCTCGACTGAACAGGCCGGGAGGCAGACTTCAGGCGGGCAGGTCGAAGCGGTTTCATCCTGGAAGCTGGTACTCCCCCGGGAGGAGCCCTTGGGAGTCCAGCCGCTGGGACTTAGGAGATTCACCCTGGAAGTCGGAGCCCCCCCGGGAGGAGCCCGTAGGGGCCCGACCGCTGGGACTTAGGCGAGGCGATCGATGGAGAAGAAGCAGGCGAGTATCAGGCTAGGCTGAGGCAGGCAGGAACGAAGACAGGCAGGAACCCGGCTAGGGCTGTAGACAGGCTGGAACCCGGCTCGGGCTGTAGGCAGGCAGGAACCCCGCTAGGGTCGTAGGCGGACTGGAACCCGGCTTGGACTGGCTGGCAAGAACCCGGCTTGGACTGGCTGGCAAGAGCCCGGCTTGAGCTGTGGGCAGGGGCCCAGCTTGAGCAGTAGGCAGGCAGGCTTGAGCTGGCTAGAAGGAACCCGGCTAGAGCTGTAGGCAGGCAGGCTTGAGCTGGCTGGCAGGAACCCGGCTTGAGCAGAAGGCAGGCAAGCAGACAGCAACCGGCAGGCAGGCAGACAGGAACGGAGTAGCCAAGACGCTGGCAGACTCCGGAGCTCGGAGCAACGGGGGACCGAAGGAACCCTGTTGCAAGGCACTGATCGGGTGTCCGCGGTGGCCCTAAGTAGGCCGCGGCATCTGACGTCAGACTCGGGGCGGAGCCACCCTCCGGCGGGAAACTGTCTAGAAAAGCACGGGGCATTCGCACACGCGCACGCCTAGAGGCAGGCCAGCAATGGCGTCTCCCCCACAGGGACGCCCAGATCCCGACTCTGCTTTGTTCCCAGCCGGCAAGAACCCTCGAGGTAAGGACCGGGACGTGAGCTTCACGGACCGGACCGCAACACTAGTGTTTGATGTAAAATGGTGTTAAAGGCAAGTATTATTACAAACAGGAAGAGAGATTGGCTAAGAAGGCCAATTGTTAATCTATTTGCAGTGCACATCACTCAAAGGAGATTATTGTTGGTCTTTTTTTTTTTTTTTTAAAGTAATTGCCTTAGAAACACAGATATATAAGAAAGTGATAACTGTGTAAACCCTAGTCCAGAGGAACCTTCATCTGCTGCTGGTAAATTGGACTTGCTGGGAAAGAACACTTAAAATCTTTTTAACAAAGGAAAAAATTAAATGTCTAAACTATTATTGGCTAGTATTTGTTTGCAGGTGTTAAGAATAATGTGTGTTTAGGGAGAATAGACTTTGGGTTAATTTTGTAAGCTAATATAAGTTAGCATTTGCAAATTTGTTTGCAAGTGTTAAGAACTGTGTGCGTTTAGGGAGCATAGATTTTGGCCCAGAAGGAATGCTGACAGTGGAACCTTCTGCTGAGGTAAGTTTCGACTTGCTGGGAAAAAGCACTTAAATCTTAAGACAAAATATAAATATTAATAATATATATAATAATAATATTACATTTTAATAATATGTCTTTGGGAGGGGTTGAACTATTACTGGCTGTTTATATTTTCTGCTAGTTTAAAGGTTAACATTTCTTTGCCTGTATTCAAATTGTTTACTAGTTTTAAGGTTAGTATTTGCCAGTGTTAGAAGTGATTGTGAAGTGGGAAAATAAACTTTGATTCTCTGAGCCAGTAAAAGAAAGTATTTCTTGGCCAGCATTTAAATTTTGAGTTTTTAAAAGACACTTACTTGATATGAGGTGGGAAACTAGTTACTAGTTTGATTCTCATACTCCCATCCACTCCATCTCATTTTCTGATAACTAGATTATCACCACCACTAGGAGGAAAAACTTCAAAATAGGTCAATTGCAGCTGGATCATTCATCATTTTGCCATAAGGGCTTAACACCTGCAATAAGGCCCTAACACAAACATTATATGCAAATTATGCATTAATTATTCATGTGGGAGGAATTAATAGCAATGTTCGGCAGTTACATGGAAAACACATGAGAGAGAGCCTCAGTACTTTAACCTCCATTGCCTCAGGTACAAACTTAGGCCTGGTTTCATCATTCTTCACAGAATAATGAATCCTGCGAAAATGGGGGTTGGGGGGAAGGGGGGGAGGGCCTGCAAAAGCCCATAGCCTTCGCACTATAGCGGTGCGATTTCGGCGGCAGCAGTGTTCCGGCTGCCATCTTTCGCACCGTTAGTAACATTATCGCCGGCAGAGAAGCCACCACCGACTACGCCCCCTCCCCACCATGACTCCGCCCCTCCCTGCCCTGACTCCACCCCAATCTAATTTGCATGCTTTCGCATGCGAAAAGGGCCTTTCACGGTGGTGCTATTCGGTGCGAAACCCGGCAGCCGGCACACCGCGGCCACCGAAATCACACCGCTGTAGTGCGAAAGCTGCGGGCTTTGGCAGCCCCCCCACCCCCCCAGTTTTCGCAGGATTCATCATTCTGCGAAGAATGATGAATCCAGGCCTTAGATTGTAAGCCCTCTGGGGATAGGGAAATACCTACGGTACCTGAATATAATCCACTTTGAAGCACTGAAAAAAGTGTGAAAATAAAGATTAGGAAAATGGGTCAGAGTATTATTTATATCACTGTTATGGGGGAGGTGTCAGGGTGGGGAAGGCTTGTGGGCCAGCTTATGGTACACTATCACATGTACAAACAGCACAGTTGACATCATGAAGATTGGGTATCATTCGGCGTGCTGAGAGATGAACTCTCAGTGCTCCGAATGAAGCCCAGCAGCAGGATAGGGAATATCTAGTCTTTTGCAGTCAATGCCACATGTGTGATTACTTACCTGTAGGTGAGAGATTGCATGTGTGCACCTGGTGCAAAGAGCTCTTGGTTTTCAGAGAATGAGTGTCAGAGCTGGATGAGTTGAGGCAGGCAGCCAGGTATAGAGATGAGACCTTCAGAGACATAGTAGTGTGGTTCCAATGCCAATCTAGCATCCTTTGTGCTGCTTTGGAGGATCAAGGACCTTAGTATAGCAATAACTGATCCTGTAACTAGGAACTCCAGGTGATGCTTTATCCTCTCACACTGTGGGTGTGCCTCCAGGAGATCATGACTAGGAGGGAAGGGTTAGAATGACTGTTGTTGTGGATAATTTGATCAGTAGGAAAGTACTGTAAATAGCTGGGTGGCTGGTGGGCATGTTTCACTTGGTAACAAGCCTGCCTGATACAAAGATAGCAGACCTCATGTGACACCTAGAGAGTGCTGGGAAGGAGTTAGCTGCCAAGGTACATGTGCATACTAATGTCATAGAAAGGCTGGGAAAAGGTCTCTGGAAGCAAAATTTAGGCTTTTAGGTAGGAAATTGAAATCAATAACTTCCAGGATTGCATTCTCAAAAAATGCTTCCTGTTGCATGCACAGGAGCCCAGAGGCAGGCCGAGCTCCAGGGTCTCAATGTGTGGATGAGGTGATGGTGCAGATTAGGGATGTGAATCGTTTTTTGACGATTTAAAATATCGTCTGATATTTTTTAAATCGTCATTAATCGTTAAAGAGTGCGATACAATAGAAATTCCACCGATTTATCATGAAAAAATCATTAATCGGGTTAGTGCACACTAACGGGAGTTAGAACACAACCTAAAAACCCACCCCGACCCTTTAAAACTGCTCCCTTAGCCTCCACCACCCTCCTGACCCCCCCAAAAACATTTTAAAATTACCTGGTGGTCCAGCAGGGGTCCCAGGAGCGTTCTCTCGCGCTCGGGCTGTCGGCCGATAAACAAAAAACCAACCCTGACCCTTTAACACCGCTCCCTTAGCCTACACCACCCTCCCGACCCCCCCCCCCCAAAAAAAAAACCGTTTTAAAATTACCTGGTGGTCCAGTGGGCCCTGGGAGCGATCTCCCACTCTCAGGCCGTCGGTTGCCACTAATAAAAATGGTGCCAATAGCCCTTTGCCCTTACCATGTGACAGGGTAACCATGCCATTGGCTAGCCCCTGTCACATGGTAGGAGCACTGGACAGCCGGTGCCATTTTTAAAGATGGCGCCGGCCGTCCAGTGCTCCTACCATGTGACAGGGGCCGGCCAATGTCATGGTTACCCTGTCACATGGTAAGGGCAAAGGGCCATCTGCGCCACTTTTATTAGTGGCAACCGATGGCCCGAGAGCGGGAGATCGCTCCTGGGGCCCACTGGTTCACCAGGTAATTTTAAAACATTTTTGGGGGGGTCAGGAGGGTGGTGGTGGCTATGGGAGCAGTATTAAGGGGTCGGGGTGGGATTTTTGTTTATCGGCCGACAACCCGAGCACGAGAGAAAGCTCCCGGGACCCCCGCTGGACCACCAGGTAATTTTAAAATGTTTTTTGGGGGGTCGGGAGGGTGGTTGAGGCTAAGGGAGCGGTTTTAAAGGATCAGGGTGGGTTTTTTATCGGATCGGACGCAGCCGATAAAAAAAAAACGATCGGGCTGGACAAAAAAAATGCATGATTTGAATCAGAACCGGAACCGAACCGATTCCGGTTCCAATTCACATCTCTTGTGCAGATGAGAGGTTTCGGTGTTTTTAGGAACTAGGCAACATTTTGGGGAAGAGGGAGCCTATTCCAATAGGATGGACTCCACCTTAACCAGACTGGAACCAGGCTGCTGACACTAACCTTTAGAGTAGATTTTAAACTTGATGATGGAGGAAAGCTAACAGTCATTCAGAAGCATATAGTTTGGAATGATGTAACTTTCAGGGATACTAACAAAACAGGGAAGTTAGGGCATTCCGGTAGAGAGGATGCAATTAAGGTGCCATTAAGTAAAGATCAAACAGATCAGAAAGGTTTCAGATTACCTAAGCAGGTTATTAAACAAACAAAAAATGTATTTTGAAATGTATATAAATGCTAGAAGTCTAAAAATAAGATGGGAGAGTTAGAATGTACAGCACTGAATGAAGAGGTAGACGTACTGTAAATGTTATCTCAGAGACCTTGTGGAAGGAGGATAACCTATGGGACTCTGATACCAGGGAACAAATTGTATTGCAATAATAAAATTGATAAAATTGGAGGATGGATGGTACTACAAGTTAAATAGAGCATAGAGTCAAACAGGTTAAAAGTCATGCTGGAAACAAAATGTAATGTACTGTAGAATCTTTATGAATAAAAATTCCATGTGAGAAGGGGAAAAGAAAAGCAGTGGGGGTATATTACCATCTATCTGGCCAGAATGAACAGACAGATGTTGAAATGCTAACAGAAATTAAGAAAGCTAACAACATTAGCAACACAGCAATAATGGGTGATTTTAACTACGCCTGTGTTGACCGGATAAATATCCCAACAGATAAAAAAAACAACAGTTTCATGGAGTAGCTGGTACAAGAGCCAACAAGAATAATAGAAAGACTAGAGGGCACTCCATGAAGTTAGCATGTGGCACATTTAAAACTAATCGGAGAAAGTTCTTTTTCACTCAACGCACAATTAAACTCTGGAATTTGTTGCCAGAGGATGTGGTTAGTGCAGTTAGTATAGCTGTGTTTAAAAAAGGATAGGATAAGTTCTTGGACGAGAAGTCCATTACCTGCTATTAATTAAGTTGACTTATATAATAACCACCGCTATTATTAGTAATGGTAACATGGAATTAGAGATGTGAATCGTGTCCTCGATCGTCTTAACGATCGATTTCGGCTGGGAGGGGGAGGGAATCATATTGTTGCCGTTTGGGTGTGTAAACTATCGTGAAAAATCGTTAAAATCGTGAGCCGGCACACTAAACCCCCCTAAAACCCACCCCGACCCTTTAAATTAAATCCCCCACCCTCCCGAACCCCCCCCCAAATGCTTTAAATTACCTGGGGATCCGGCGGTGGTCCAGAACGGCGGCGGTCCGGAACGGCCCCCTCAATAGAATCGTGTTGTCTTCAGCCGGCGCCATTTTTCAAAATGGCCACCGCAAAATGGCGGCGGCCATAGACAAAAACGATTCGACGGAGGAGGTCGTTCCGGACCCCCGCTGGACTTTTGGCAAGTCTTGTGGGGGTCAGGAGGCCCCCCCAAGCTGGCCAAAAGTTTCCTGGGAGTCCAGCGGGGTTCCGGGAGCGATTTCTCGCCGTGAATCGTTTTCGTACGGAAAATGGCGCCGGCAGGAGATCGAGTGCAGGAGGTCGTTCAGCGGCGGTCCGGAACCTTGGGGGGGTCAGGCTCCTGACCTCCTTGGGGGGGGTCAGGAGCCCCCTCCTGACCCCCCCAAGGCTTGCCAATAATCCCTGGGGGTCCAGCAAGGGTCGGAGAGCGATTTCGTTTTCGGCTGCCAGTAACCAAAATGGCGCCGATAGCCTTTGCCCATACTATGTCACAGAGGCTTTCGGCGCCATTGGTCAGCTCCTGTCACATGATAGGAGCACAAGATGGCACCGATGGCCATGTGACAGGGGCTGACCAATAGCGCCGAAAGCCCCTGTGACATGGTCGTTCGGGCTATTCGGCACCATTTTGGCGCGCGGCTTGCACTGGCACGAACTAGGGCACGGAGGGCATGGCAAATGGAAGCCGGGACTCCGCTGGACCACCAGGGATCTTCGTAAGTCTTGGGGAGGGATCGGGGGGTGGTATATTATAATTAATTTAAATTTGGGGTGGTTTGGGGTGGTTTTTAATTAAAAAAAATAATTTTTGCCCCTCTCCCCAGGCAAACCCGAAAACAAATTTTCCCCCGAATTTCGGGGGAAATTTCGTTTCCGGTTTCAGGGCCTCCGAAACAACGCCATTTATGTCGTGTTTCGGAGGCTCCGAAACAACAACGAATTAGGAAATTTCGTTCAATTTCCTAAATAGGGCGAAAACCGAACCACATCTCTAGAATTTACATCAGGCATGTATGTTTAAAAATAACATCTTGGAAGCCCAGACCAGATGTATTCCATGCATTATAAAAGATGGAAGGAAGGCCAAGTGACTGCAGAATGATTAAAAGGTGAAGTGAGAGAGGTTGGTCTAGCCAAAAGAACATCTTTCAAACCATGGAAACAAGATCTAAATTTAGAAAACAGAAGAAAGTATAAACACTGGCAAGTTAGATGTAAAGCATTGATAAGGAAGGCAAAGCCAGAATTCGAAAAGAAGCTTGCAGAGGAAGAAAAACCACATAATAAAAAACTTTTCAGGTACATTCAAAGCAAAAGGTCTGCAAGGGGTCACTTGGACTATTTGATGATCAAGGGATAAAAGGGACATTAGGAGAGGGCAAGGCTATACCTGAGAGATTTAACAAATTCTTTGCTTTAGTCTTTACTAAGCAAAATGTAAGGCAGATACTCTTGCCAGAAGTGATATTTAAAGGTAGTGATTCAGAGGAAATGAAACAAATCTCAGTAAACCTGGAAGATGTAATAGGGCAAATTGACAAACTAAAGCATAGCAAATCACCTGGACCAGATGGTATATACCCCATAGTACTGAAAGAACTGCAAAATGAAATTTCAGATGTATTACCAGTAATCTGTAAACTATCATTAAAATCAACTACAGTATCTGAAGATTGGAGGATGGACAATGAAACGTCATTTTTTAATAACGGTTCTGGCATGATCCAGTAAACTACAGACTGGGGAGCTGATGTCAATGCATGGAAAAATGGTTGAAACTATTATTAAGAACAAATTACTGAACATATAGATAAGTCATAGCATAATGGAATAAAGCCACCTTGGATTTAGGAAAAGGAAGTCTTGCCTTACCAATCTGCTACATTTTTTTTTAAAGTGTGAATAAGCATATGGATAAAAGTGATGGCATAGTGTATTTGGATTTTCAGAAAGCATTAGACAAATTATATCATAAGAGAGCCTTTAAAAAAATGTAAAAGTCATGGGATAGGACACATTGTCCTATTGTGGATTGAGAATTTGTTAATAGATAGAAAATAGAGAGTAGGGATAAATGGTTAATTTTTTCAGTGGAGAAAGGTGATTATTTATTTATGTATTTATTTATTTATTTATTTATTTATTTATTTAGAGTTTCTTATATACCGATAGCTGTTTGCACATCGTATCGGTTTACATACAACTAAGAACTTATGGGCAAGGCCCTTACAAAGAACAATCACAAGATATGTAAAAAATATATACAAGATATGTAACAATATATACAAGAGATATATATGTAATAACTGGGACTATATATAGGGGTATCTTAAGACAGCTAAAATAACATTAAATATATCTTAAAGCGAGGAATTATAATACAGGGTATCTTGCTAAGAGCATAACAAGTACACGAAGCTATAAGACATGGTACCGAGAGAACATGGTTCTCTCGGTACCAGATTAGTGGAGTATCCCACTGATCTGTACTAGCATATTTATAACTATCCTAGAGATGGGAGCACTGAGTAAGGTGATGACATTTGCTGATAATATAAAATTATTCAATCTGAAGAGGATTATGAGAAATTACAAGAGGACCTTACAAGACTGGGAGACTGGGCATCCAAATGGCAAATGACATTTAATTTTTATTTATTTATGTATATATTTATTAATTTATTTAGACATTTTATATACTGTTGTTCCAAATGAAGAATACAACAGTTTATAACATGACATATATATTATAGATTGACAAATACAAAGACTTCATGTGAACCTATAACATACATTTTAAAGATTGACACATACGTTGACTAATGAAATCAGGGATGATATAGATCTGCAGGGATGTTCTAGCACTTTTAACTTAAGGTACTAGAGGGATATAAGGTTGGTGGCATTTTATGTAAATATTAATATTTAATATTAATGTTTAATATTAATGTGGATAAATACAAAGTGATGCATGTAGGGAAAAAGCAACCCAAATTATAGCTACACAAAGCAAGGTTTTATTTGGGAATCACCACCCAGGAAAAGGATCTAGGCATCATTGTGGATAATGGGGCAGATTTTTAATCTTACGTGTGCGGGGTACACGTACCACGTGCATGTTATAAAATCCAGGGTCGGCATGCGAAAGGGAGTGCACACTTGTGCATCTTGTGCATGCCGAGCCCTAGGGGAGGCCCAATGGCTTTCCCCATTCCCTCCGAGGCCACTCCAAAATCGGAGTGGCCTCAGAGGGAACTTTCCTTTCGCTCCCCCCACCTTCCCCTCCCATCCCCTATCTAACCCACCCCCCTGCCCCTCCCATCCCCCCTGCCCCTCCCATCCCATCCCCTATCTAACCCACCCCCCTGCCCCTCCCATCCCCTATCTAACCCACCCCCCTACCTTTATTGCAGGAGTTTAAACTTGCTCCGGGCCCCCTCCCTCCCCATCAGACGCCATCCTCCCCGGGAAAAATTTGATCCCCTTCTTTTTTGATGGGAGTCTGTGCAGACTGGATGGGGCTGCCATTTCGCCATGATTTGCGGCGAAAACTAGGCTTCTGGGACTGGTAAGGAGCAAAAAGAGGCACGATCCCCCCCGCGGTGCCAGCGATCCAGGCCGGCCTCCCTCCCTTTGAATCTGCTGCCATTCTTCCTACCTTCTCTGGCATCTGGACTTTAAACTCACAGTGGGGTGCAGAGGACACTTGGAGGAGGGGATTTGCCGTGTTTTGAGGCGGAACCGAGTGCTCAGGGGCGCGTAATGCGCCAGAGATCGGCGTAATCATCTCACTCTCATAGTGTGGCCAAGATGGCGGCTGCGGCTGTGGGAGATCATACAGCCCCGGTAGCAGAGGTCTCGGAGGAGGCCCTGCTTAAAATATCAGCAAAGGTGGCTGAGGTGGTGGATGCCAGGCTCCTTAAAATTCAAACCTCCATCGAAGATGTTGTAAATGCTGTTGAGGGGCAGGCAAAGAGGCTGGATGAAGCGGAGCATAGGCTGTCTGATCAGGAAGACAGGCTGCAAGCAGCAGAAAGGCAAGTACAAGCGCTCTCTACGCAGAATTCTTCATTGCTAGATCGCTTGGAAGATCAAGAAAATAGGAACCGCCGAAACTATTTAAAAATTATTGGCCTTCCTGAATCTGTACCAGAGCAAGAACTGTATGATCTTATTGAAACTTGGCTGTCCAGCCAGTTGGGCCTGACGCTGAACACTGGCTGGCTGCGCTGTGAAAGAGTGCACAGACTGGGGCCGCCTAGAGCCGACGCTAGTAAACCACGGCCCGTGATGGCCAGAATTCTGAACTGGTCTCACAATATTCAGCTTATGCGAGCATTTAGGCAGCACTCGGGAGTGGAGTACCAGAGGCACAAGATCCTGTTGTTCCACGATTTCTCCGCCGCAGTATCTGCTCAACGGAAAGCCCTGTCCCCTGCCTGCACAGAGTTACACAAATGGGGGATACCATTTGCCTTACTTTTCCCTGCGAAGCTACGAGTTCAACACAATGGTACTGTCCTTTTCTTCTGCAAAAAAGAAGACGTCAATTCCTTTATATCCTCGCTAGAGCCTGGCAATGTTACTTGAAGGGCAGAGGTGTTTTGATTTGTTTATGCCAGCGCCTCAGTTTTTGCTGTCCTGCCAACAGAACACAAAGCTGACTGCTTTTGGCCCTTTCTAGAGGGATGAGTCGTTGTCTCTACATCGCCTCTGTTATCTAAATTTTTATTTTTCCCTTTTTCTGCTGTCCGGGGGCTGTTGGCTGTTTCAATTACCAAGTTCTCTTTAATCTGTTCTAATTACTTGAAGTTATATGTTTCGTGCCGGGGGGGGATGGATGGGAGAGATACAAAGGGGGGGGGGGGAAGGGACAGAGGAAAGCCAGTGTGCCCTCCAGGGACGCTGGGTACTTTGTGCCTCTTGAGGAGCAAGGAGTTCTGGGTTTGGATGTATTTGGAGTGTGTGGGGTATGTGTGGCTATGGCTGTGGTGTGTACGTGTGAGTGAGAGGCAGACTAGAAGGGAAGGGCAGGAAGTCTTGTATTTCTGGCTGTTTCAATATATGCCAAGCTGCCTTCTAAGGCCCAGGCTGTGGGGCCTTGGAAGCCCAAATGTGAATAATGTCATCCTTTTATGTGTCCTTCTGGGTTCATGGTATGACGCAGGTTAAAATCGTCTCGCTGAATGTGGATGGGGTCCACTCCCAAATTAAGCGAAAGAAGTTATTCACAATGTTTAAGCGCATGCGGGCCCAGGTGATATTCCTGCAGGAAACGCATCTTACAGATAAGGAACACGCTAAATTGCAGAGAGACTGGCTGGGTCACTGCTACTATTCCTCATTCAGTTCGAGGCAGCGTGGGGTCGCCATTCTCATCCATAAAAATGTACCATTTCAGCTGGTGCAAACATACCAGGACCCAGAGGGAAGATACGTGATTGTCGTAGGTACATTACACGATCAGAAACTGGTACTGTGTAATATTTATGCTCCAAATGTATATTCTCCTCTGTTTTTTGCTTCCTTGGTGAGTCGGCTGGCTGAGTTCTCTGCCTATCATTCGGTAGTTGGGGGGGACTTTAACATAGTCGCGAATAAGCAGCTAGACGTCAGACCCCCCCAAGCCTGTGCATAATCAGGACAGGAGTAAAGGAGTCAATCTATTATGTGATGAATTGCAATTAATGGACATTTGGCGGGTATTGCATCCCGGAGACTCTGACTATACATTTTTTTCTAAACCCCAACAGTCTTATTCCAGGTTGGATTACTTGCTGGTATCGGACAGCTGTTTCTCGAGGGTGACAGAGGCCAGTATTGGCACTATTTCTATCTCTGATCATGCCCCTGTGATGGTAACCATACACTGTGGCTCTCGGACTCGCCCTCCATTCTTCTGGTGCATGCATCCAGATTTATATCTGGACAAAGTATTCCATAATTATTTGCAAACTCAGTGGTTGGAATACTTAAAACATAATGCAACCCCAGATATGAGTGCAGTGACCGTGTGGGAGGCCGGTAAGGTCGTGATGCAAGGTGCAATAATAGCGTATGTGGCCAGGGCAAATAAAAAATGCAATGCTGAAATTTTGAGGTTAACTGCTGTTCTTAAACATGCTCAGCAACAACCCATGACATCCTTGACTGGGGAGTCCAAGGCGGTGGCTGATAGGGCTAGGGCTGCTCTCAATGGCTTACTTCACCAAAGGGTATCTAAATTGCTTTGCTACTATCGGTACCACCTATATAAACAGGGGAACAGGGCATGTAGACTGATGACCCACCTTATTAGGCCTAGGGGCAAACAGGAAGCTGTAACAGGGATCCAAAATAGTCAGGGAGACCACTTGAGTACTCCCACAGACATCGCGCATAGATCCCGGGAATATTATATGTCTCTATATGGCTCTCAGCCTATGGATGCCCATGTTGCTGAGTCCCTTTTTCAAGGGATCTCGTGGCCCTCGTTAACTAATGATCAGGTTACTGCATTGAACAGCTCCATCACTGAGGGAGAAATCCACGCTGTCATTCTCAAGCTTAAATTGGGGAAGGCCGCAGGCCAAGATGGACTAAGCTCCGAATTTTACAAAATACTGAAATCTACAGCAGAAATACTATGCTGACCTTTTGCTCACTGACCGTATTACTGAGGCATCCAATCGGTCTGTCATTGTCGTCCTCCCAAAACCAAGAAAAGACCCTTTGGACGTGGGTTTTTATAGACCCATTTCCTTACTAAATGTAGATGTAAAAATCCTGGCAGCTGTCCTGGCGGCCCGGTTAAATGGAATTTTGCCCCTCCTTATTCATAATGATCAGACGGGGTTTGTCAAAGGGCGGCAAGGGGCTTATATCTGGTGTTTGCTGGCAGTCTTAAGCTATCAATTGACAGTGGAGGCTTTGGTTTTGAGTTTAGTTGCGGAAAAGGCCTTTGATTCCTTATCCTGGGAATATATGTTCTGGGCCCTGCAACGTTACGGCTTCTCGGGGGCATATCTCCAATGGTTGAAGGCTGTTTATCGTAACCCTAGCGCCTCTATTCTGCTTAACGGGGAGCCTACCAACCCTTTTCTTTTATATTGCGGAGTCCGGCAGGGATGTCCCCTTTCCCCATTGCTATTTGTTGGCCTTAGAGCCCCTGGCTATCCGGCTGCGAGGCGATCCAGGGTTCACTGGGATTAGTGTAAATGGCCACCCTTTGAAGACTGCGTTATTTGCGGATGACATCCTTTTGTTTGTGGGACAACCGCGCACCAGTGTGCCTACTATTATTCACCTTTTTGATCAGTTTAGACTGGTGGTGGGGCTGAAAATCAATTATGGAAAGTCCCTAAATGCTCACTTGCCTGGCTCTTAAGATGGTCATTTCCCCTTTCAGTGGACCCCTGACAAGATCAAATATCTGGGTGTATGGGTACTAGAGATGTGAATCATGTCCTCGATCATCTTAACGATCGATTTCGGCTGAGAGGGGGAGGGAATCGTATTGTTGCCGTTTGGGGGGGTAAAATATCGTGATATATCGTTAAAATCGTTAAAACCCGCTAAAACCCACCCCCGACCCTTTAAATTAAATCCCCCACCCTCCCGAACCCCCCCCAAATGACTTAAATTACCTGGTGGTCCAGCGGCGGTCCGGAACGGCAGCGGTCCGGAACGGGCTCCTGCTACTGAATCTTGTTGTCTTCGGCCGGCGCCATTTTCCAAAATGGCGCCGGCCGAAGACAACAAGATTCAGTAGCAGGAGCCCGTTCCGGACCGCTGCCGTTCCGGACCCCCAGGTAATTTAAGTCATGGGGGGGGGGGGTTCGGGAGGGTGGGGGGTTGAAGGAGGTAGGATTTGGCAAGGAAATGTTTAAGTTATTTGGGGGGGGTTCGGGAGGGTGGGGGATTTAATTTAAAGGGTCGGGGGTGGGTTTTAGCGGGTTTTAGTGTGCCGGCTCACGATTCTAACGATTTATAACGATAAATCGTTAGAATCTCTATTGTATTGTGTTCCATAACGGTTTAAGACGATATTAAAATTATCGGACGATAATTTTAATCGTCCTAAAACGATTCACATCCCTAATGGGTACCCTGACAGCTGGAACAACTCTACGAGCTGAATATTGCCCCAAGTCTCCTTAAGCTTCAGGTGCAGCTGAAGCTTTGGAACCCATTGCCACTTTCGCTACTTGGTAGGAGTACCCTTATTAAAATGGTGCTAGTACCCCGACTTCTTTATTTGCTGCACATGATTCTCTGTTGGTTGAAAGCTGGGGATCTTCGACAATTGCGTACTAGTTTACAAAAGTTCTTGTGGAAGGGGAAATGGGCTCAATTGGCTTATACCATCTTGGAGCACCCCCAGGAGCAGGGAGGGCTTAATTTTCTGGATTTCAGACTTTATAATGTGGCATGTCAGTTGCGGTATGTGGGTGAGTGGATTACGGAGACCTACTGCTATTAGGTAAACACAAAGGAATAGATGCCTTGATCTTTTTCAATACTTTTATTGAAGCAGAGACGTGTTCATAAAAATGCCCGACTCAGACCGAGTTTCGCAGTTCAACAGCTGCTGCCTCAGGGGCTCAAACACTCCAAAATCATGAATAAAATACAGTAGTGTAGTATCATCCAGTGAACAATGATTGTGTATCAGCAATGCGAAACAAATTATCTCACAGTGCCTCTGCTCCTTTCCCACTGTGGAGTGTTTATCTGTGGGTGTGCACCATGTGCATGCGCCTGTTACGAAGCCAAAGGGCTCGAGAGCTCTTTTGATACTTAACACTACCACATGATGGCGCATGAAAATGCATGATTTTGTCACTTCATATTTTCATGGAAGACAAGGAGGCATCCAAGGGAAAAGAGCCTGGATTTAACACTACAGAAGTCTGCCCGGCTGCTTCAGCTTTGGCTTCGTAACAGGCGTATGCACATGGTGCACACCCACAGATAAACACTCCACAGCGGGAAAGGAGCAGAGGCACTGGGAGATAACTTGTTTTGCATTGCTGATACACAATCATTGTTCACTGGATGATACTACACTACTGTATTTTATTCATGATTTTGGAGTGTTTGAGCCCCTGAGGCAGCAGCTGTTGAGCTGCGAAACTCGGCCTGAGTCGGGCATTTTTATGAACACGTCTCTGCTTCACTAAAAGTATTGAAAAAGATCAAGGCATCTATTCCTTTGTGTTTACCTGACGGCTACTATAGATCGCCTACCTCTTTGATTTCTTGGACCTACTGCTATTATGCATTAGGGATGTTAAATAAGATGTCTCAACCCAGATCCCCTTTAAGTATTATTCAGCTGCGCCCAGGGTTGCGGAGTAATCTGACCTACCCCAAAATATTTTTACAACCTTGTATCCGAGCCTGGCGATGGTTGTGGAGACAATGGGGCTTGCGGGGTATAGCCTCCCTTTTTTTGCCTTTTCTAGGGAATGCAAGTTTTGTGCCGGGGCGGGACAGCAGGGCGGTCTTCCAGGCTTGGGCTGATAATGGGGTGGTATACATAATTCATTTGTTAGAACTGGACTCCCACGTTATCCAAGATTTTGCTACTCTGGCCCATATGTTTCAACTGCCTACTAAGTACTTTTATGCGTACCTGCAAACCCGTCATTATATCCTGTCCCTCGCATGGTCTATAGAGGACCTGACAGCAGAAACGACATTTGCTACCAAGGTTTTTGACACTGCCTGCCTCAAGAATACAATTGCTGGTTGGAAAAAACTCGGTCAATCACTGGGTCACCCAGGCCGATTGCACCATCTTACGACTTGCTGGACTGCCTTGTTGGACTACCCAATGAACCCGAATTACTTGAAGAGCTGTTTTACGGCTCTTTACCAGTTGCTGCCTGACATGGGGCTACAGGAGGTCCAATTCAAAATTCTTCATAATATATACTGTGATGACATTCGCTGGTATCATATGAAGCTTACGCAGTCTCTCTATGTAGCCGGTGTGATGCGGCTGAGGGCAATTTATACCATCGTATAAAGACCATCGTATAAAGACAGAAAGGCACCGACATACAGTCCTTAGGACTATACAGTAGATTAGTCTATGAACTCTACACCACAATAAACCATAACTATAATACTATGTGTAATAAAACTACCGGTGTAAGTACCTTGGTACAATTGGTCATGAACTACTTCGCTAAATGACTATGTCTAATGATATATTGTAACCGAACCTTTGAAGGCACCTGTTAGAATGTGCTATAGTACACTTTTACTTACATTAAATATGTGCCTACATGTAAACCGTTGCGACGGTATTTAACTTAGCAATGGTATAGAAAAGTTTTTAAATAAATAAATAAATAAATCGTTTGTTGGCGTGCCCACACATGGAGCTTTTTTGGAAATCAGTTCTTGACGTGATTAATAAAAGTACTGGTACTGTCATTTCTCCTGTAGGTCGCCTTTTACTGGCTCACCAACAGACTGATCGGGTTCCTGGTACACGTTCTAGAGCAATATTTGAATGCCTAGCGGTTATGTTGACGTGCCGCACCATACTGGCTCTCTGGACCGATTCCTTGGCGCAACCTTCAGTTGATGTGTGGTTTGGCAGGATGGCCTCTTTACTACAGATGGAACATATGGACCCACTTGGGCAAGAGAAAACCGGACAAGATATATAATGCTTGTTGGAATGCATGTTATGCCTTGTTTCCTCTTGCTTTACAAACTGAGCTCAGTAACACTGGATATAAGCCCATATGGTCTTAACTGAGGTTCCGAGGGGGGGAGGGCATTGGGGGTGGGGGAAAGGGAGGTTTGTATGTAGTATGCATGAGGTACGAATGGAGATGCTTTGGAGTTGTTTCTGCGGGGAGGGGATGATTGGGCTAGGACTGGATGGAGGGGAAAAAAGAGAAAACCAGGGAATACATTATAGTGGGATCGGTTGTTAGACCAAACATTTATGTACAATACTTGTATGCTGTTTTCTGTGTTGCATATGCTATTGTTCTCCCATGTGAGTGTAACGTCTTCCAGTTAATAAAAATTATTTTGAAAAAAAAAAAGTAACTGTCATCTTCCTCATTCCTCCTCTCATTTAATAACTAGTGAAAGTTTTTAAATGCTACGTATAATGCCCATTTTTAAGGTTCAAATGTGTTTAAAAGCATCACACTTAGAGGTGAATTTTATAAACCCAGTGCGTGCCAAAACTTGGAGATACGTGCACAAATTGGGCCGGCTTACTGAGTGGATTTTAAAAGCCACCTGAATGCTCGCATACTTGCCGCATGGGCATGTCTTGGCAGGGTATGAGCGTTCCTGGATTTTAACTTGAAATTAATGAGGAAATACTTATCTGCACAGACATGTGCTGGGGGTCCCCTAGCGCGTAATTTTACTTCTGCTATGGATGACATGCAAGTTATAAAATAAAGATAAATAGATCGGTGGGGTTTTAAGGGTCAGGACTAATAGGGGAGAAGGGAAGCTATTAAACTAGTCGGCTAGAAAGTCCTGTTCCTTACCTAGGTCACTTGGGAATGATCTGGTAAAACTGATAATGGTGTCCACATGTCAGTCTTTTAAAATCCCACTACTGTCTTTTAAAATCCCACCACTTAGTAGAAGCAGCATTTGTGCACATAGGCGTGTGTCCATTTAAAATTGTGTGCACAAGTGTGCGCAGTCAGGCTATGTTCTAACAAGCATGCATATGTTATAAAATGACTGTGTCCTTGGCCATGGGCTGATGCCCACACTCCAGTTTAAAATTTACCAGCAAAGTGCACAAAATGTTCATGAATCACAATAAGAGAAGAATAAAGTGGGAAATATGGCTATTATTTCAACATTCAAACAATGCCTATCTCAAGCATAAGGTTCATCTTCACACCATTAAAAGTATCATTCTTGTACAAAGTCAAAGAAATCTTTCCCACATCAGTAAAGGAAAATGAAAATCTTTTGCCGATATAGCCAGCTCTTTATCCTAATTGTGGGACAGAAAAGAATGCTATAGTTTTTAAAGAACAATACATGCTACTAGGGGTGTGAATCGTGTGATCGATCGTCTAAACGATCGATTTTGGCTGGGGGTGAGGGAAATCTGATCGTCGTGGGTTTTTTGTTTTTTTTTTTTAAATCGTTAAAAATCGTAAATCGGGGGAGGGCGGGAAAACCGGCACACCAAAACAACCCTAAAACCCACCCCGAACCTTTAAAACAAATCCCCCACCCTCCCAAATCCCCCCAAAATGTTTTAAATTACCTGGGGTCCAGTGGGGGGGTCCTGGCGCGATCTCCAGCTCTCTAGCCATGGCTGCATTGAGAAATGGCGCCGGTGGCCCTTTGCCCTTATCATGTGACAGGGCAAAGGCAGCGCCGGCGCCATTTTGGTTCCTGGCTCCCGACGTCACGCGTGCAGGAGATCGCTTCCGGACCCCCGCTGGACCCCCAGGGACTTTTGGCCAGCTTGGGGGGGCCTCCTGACCCCCACAAGACTTGCCAAAAGTCCAGCGGGGGTCCGGGAGCGACCTCCTGCACGCGGGCCGTATTGCTAATCTTCAAAATGGCGCCGGCACTACCTTTGCCCTCACTATGTCATACGGGCGACGGTCGCCCGTATGACATAGTGAGGGCAAAATCTTCAAAATGACGCCGGCGCTACCTTTGCCCTGTCACATGATAAGGGCAAAGGGCCACTGGCGCCATTTCTCAACGCAGCCATGGCCAGAGAGCTGGAGATCGCGCCGGGACCCCCCCCCCCATTGGACCCCAGGTAATTTAAAACATTTTGGGGGGGTTCGGGAGGGTGGGGGATTTGTTTTAAAGGTTTTGGTGGGTTTTAGGGTTGTTTTGGTGTGCCAGTTTTCCTGCGCCCTATTTAACGATACAATACAAATGCCCCTGACGATAAATCGGGGGCATTTGTATTGTATCGTGCACTCTAACGATTTTGGACGATTTTAAAATTATCTGACGATAATTTTAATCGTTCAAAAATGATTCACATCCCTACATGCTACTATCCTCACTATTCTCATAACTCCATTGGTTAAACAAACACATAGGATGTAAGATCAAGACTTGGTCTTTACCACCTAATTATGAGTTAGAAAACAACAGTGTAGTTTCTAAAGAGCAGTTAATTCTCAAAACTCTGTAGATTAAACAAACACACAGGATGTAGAAGCAAGGATCAAACTGAACTATTCTAAAAAACAGCAACAGAGTTATCACTTGTAGGTTAAAAAACGTACAGAAATCAAGTAACTGAGAAAAATAAGCAAACCACAAAACACACCAGTGCCACATTCAATTCAAAAACATAGAATGCTGATGTATAAAATGTATAAAAATCCACACACCAGAGGCATTGAGAGATTCTAATCAGGAAGTGTCCCCAATGAAATGTCATTTTAAGTGTGGGGCTTGTTCCCATTGTCAGAACACCATTGAGGGTTCAACATGGCCAGTCCTGAGTACCTTTGAAATACTGAGTTCTAAGAGTCTCACCAATTGTTTGTCTATGTGGGTTATTTATATGTTAATTTGCCCTTGCTCTCTGATCTATATGGGCAGAACTAAGTAAGTAATCAGAGTTCAGTTGAATGAACATTGTAAAAGTGTCAGTAAAAATAAGTTTAATACCCATTTCATCTCTCACAGTAATATAATGAATCACTCTTTTGAAGATTATAGATGGTGCATATTGATCAGATTTTACCATCTTGGCGTGTTGGTAATAGGGAAGCAAAACTGAAAGAAAAAGAGCAAGTCTGGATATATTCTCTTAATTCTGTTCAACCCAGGGAATCATTTGTGAAGTGTAATCGTAAACTTTAATTTAATTTGTTTTTTTCAAGAGCATATTTTTTTATGATTTTGTTTATCGCTGTGAAATAAATGTGAGAATGTCAGAATCTACTGTGACTAATAGATATTGAAGACGTATACTCCTCTGATTGGTTATTAAACATCTTGCGTCTGTGTACTGTGTCCAATTGTACATGAAAACATTTATTTCTATGATTGGCTGGTGAATATTTGAATAATGGCAGTGTTTTTTGTTGCAATGATGCCATTTTTATTTATTTATTTATTTATTTATTTATTATTTTTATTATACCGAGTTTCATGATAGGAATCACATCAACCCGGTTTACAATTAACAATGTGAGTAAAGGCAGAGAGTAACATAGTAAAACATTTCCCAATTCAACGTCACATATAGAATGAAACTTAACAGATATAATAACAATATTTAGGATGTGAGAAAGTTACAAAAAACAAGGAAAAATAACTAGGATCTGAAAGGGGGAGGAAATTGAAGGAAGAATATTAACATTTTAGCCAACTGTATCAATTAATAAATATGTATAGTATTATAAAAATATAGATGCGTAGCAAAAATGATCAAATATGATGCTGTTGTGAAGTATAATAATAAGATGCTGTGACTGCGTATGAAGTTAGTGGGTTTATTACAGTTCACTAACTTTGTGTTTGTGCTGATGGGTGGGGAATTTAATCCAGTTCTGGGAACGCTTTTTTAAAAAGCCACGTTTTTAGTCTCTTCCTAAAAGTTGGGGCGCATGGTTCTTGTCTTAAGTCCGGTGGGATGGAGTTCCAAAGGATTGGACCTGCTGATGAAAGAGCTCTTGAACTGTAGGATTTATGTTGGTAAGTTTTGGCATGAGGTACCTGAAGTGATTCTTTGTAATGTTCCCTGATGGGTCTGGCGGATGTGTATTTTTTAAAAGGGATTTGTAAGTCAAGTTGAGTGTGTTGATGGATGTTCTTGTAGATAATCATGATGGTTTTGTACATAATTCTGAAGTGGATCGGTAACCAATGAAGGTCTTTGAGGATGGGGGAGATATGGTCGATTTTCCTGGAGTTTGTAAGTATTCTAGCTGCTGTGTTCTGTACCATTTGTAAAGGCTTGGTGTAAGAAGCTGGGAGGCCTAGTAGTAGAGAATTGCAATAATCTAGTTTGGAGAAGATTATTGCTTGCAGGATTGATCTAAAATCTTGCGCGTGGAAAAGTGGCTTTATTCTTTTCAGAATATGTAATTTGTGGAAGCAGTCTTTTGTAGTTCGGTTTATGAATGGTTTGAGGTTAAGACGGTTATCTAGGATGGCTCCTAGATCTCTTACATGGGTGGTTTGTAGGAGGGTAGGTGGCTTTGAGAGCGTGATGTTGTTTTTCAGGTGCTATAAGGAGATATTCCGTTTTCGACGCATTAAGGACTAGGTTTAAGCTGGTAAGGAGGTGTTTGATTTCTAATAAGCAACTATCCCAATATTCCATTGTTGACGAGATTGAATCTTTTATAGGGATCACAATCTGTACGTCGTCCGCGAAGAGGAAGTGTTTAAGGCTTAGTTTTGTGAGTAGTTGACAGAGTGGTAGGAGGTATACATTAAATAGGGTGGGTGAGAGGGATGAACCTTGTGGCACCCCTCTGGTGGAGTGGTGATATTGGGATTCTGTATTGTGAATTTTGACCCTATATCCTCTGTTTTCCAGGAAGGTTTTGAACCATGTTAGTGAAGTAGCTGTCACTCCAATATTTGCCAGTTGTTTTAAGAGGAGGTAATGGTTGACGGTGTCAAAGGCCGCCGAGAAGTCGAGGAGGATTAGTAAAAATGCTTTGCCTTTATCGATGCCGGCGAGGAGGAAGTCTGAAAGTGCAAGAAGTAGTGTTTCTGTGCTTGCAGCTTTTCGAAAACCATATTGGTTTGGAGACAGAATGCCGTGGTCTTCCAAGTAGTTGGAAAGTTGGGTGTTCACCAATTTTTTCCATTATTTTGGCTATGAATGGAAGGTTGGAAATAGGGCGGAAGTTGTTGGGATCACTTGGATTTAGATTCGGTTTTTTTAGGAGGGGTTTGATTGAAGCTGTTTTTAGATCATCTGGGTAGATACCCTGGGAGAGGGAACAGTTTATAATTTCGGCAAGGGATTTTGATATAGTATCAGGAATGAGAAGTAGCATTTGGAAGGAATTTGATCAAAAGGGTGTGATGAAGGTTTCATTTTCTTCAGCACTGATTGTATCTCTGTGAGAGTGATGGGTTTGAATGCTTTAAGCTGTATATCTTTGTTAGGGAGAAGGTATGTGTTGTCTTGGGAGCTAGTGGTTAGTGATAGTTGATTGAGGAGGTCAGAGATTTTTTTGCTGAAATGAAGAGCCAGTTCGTCTGCTTTGGTCTGAGAGAATTCGGGTGGTATATCAGGAGTGATAGGTTTAGTGAGATTGGAAACGAAGGCGAATAGGGCTTTTGAGTCAAAGATGAGGTGATGAACCTGACGGGCATAGTAGTCTCTTTTTGTTTTCTGTGTACTGCTTTTGTATTGGTGGAGCGTGCGTTTGTAGTCTGAGAGTGAGGCTGGTGAAGGGGCTTTACGCCATTTTCTTTCTTTCTGCCGAAGTAGTTGTTTGAGATTTCTCAGTTCATCATTAAACCAGGGTTGTCTTTTGGATGCCTTTGAAGAGTGTTTTTTGGTGGTCAGTGGGCAAAGTGTGTTTGCTACTGATTTTGTTATTTTGGACCATGATTGAAGAGCGCTGTTAGGTGTAGAAACATCGATGGATGGTAATTCTGGGGCTAGAAGTTTGCTGAGGAGTTCAGAGTTACATGTTTTTTTGTAGAGGAAAGAAGGTCTTGAGTCAGGCTTGGAATCTGGTTGTAGTAGGGAAAAGCTGGTGGAGATTAAGGAGTGGTCTGACCATGGGACTTGTTGACAGTCAGGTTGATTTGTTTGGGAAATGCCGGCATTTGTAAAGAAGAGGTCGAGTGTGTGTCCTGCTTTGTGAGTGGGTTTGTTGATTTGTTGTTTGAAACCCATTGCGGACATTGCGGTGAGGAAGGCTTCGCAGTTCGTTGAAAGGGGAATTTTGTCAACATGTAAGTTGAAGTCACCCAAGATTATAGCTGGGGAGTCAAGGTTTAGGTGTAAAGTTATAGTTTCTAGAATAGGAGAGGTGTCTGACTCTAGCAGGCCTGGAGGGGCGTAGACTAGAAGGATTTGGAGATCTTCTGATTTGAACAATCCTAGTTCTAATTTGGTATTTGTGTTGATAGGATAGAGAGAGAACCTCAGGGATTTTTTGGCAGCTAGAAAGATACCCCCTCCTCTTTTTTTTTGTCTTGGGATAGAGAAGAAGTCGTAGATCTGTGTTGGTAGTTGGTTAATAAGTGCGATGTCAGTGGGTTTGAGCCATGTTTCTGTTATGGCGCAAAAGTCCGGTGTTGAGTCCAGCAGTAGGTCGTTAAGTATTAAAGTTTTGTTGGTAATTGATTGTGCGTTAAATAGGAAGATGGTAAATAAGGTGAGACCTAGAAACTGTGTGGTAGGGGAAATCATGATTGGGATGAGGGATTTGTAGGTGTGTGGGCGGCAGAGCATTGTCTGTTGAATGAATGCTTGTTATAGGTACCAGGGGAATGGCCGTATGAATGCTATTGTAGGTCGGATAAGAGTTGGATGAATGCTGTATTGAGCTGGTTTGGTGCTGGTTGAATGCTGCTGTGAGTTGGCTGAGTGCTGGTTGAATGCTGCTGTAAGTTGGCTGAGAGCTGGTTGAATGCTGCTGTAAGTTGGCTGAGTGCTGGTTGAATGCTGCTGTAAGTTGGCTGTGTGCTGGTTGAATGCTGCTGTAAGTTGGCTGAGTGCTGGTTGAATGCTGCTGTAAGTTGGCTGAGAGCTGGTTGAATGCTGCTGTAAGTTGGCTGAGTGCTGGTTGAATGCTGCTGTAAGTTGGCTGTGTGCTGGTTGAATGCTGCTGTAAGTTGGCTGAGAGCTGGTTGAATGCTGCTGTAAGTTGGCTGAGAGCTGGTTGAATGCTGCTGTAAGTTGGCTGTGTGCTGGTTGAATGCTGCTGTAGGTTGAATGGGAGTTGGATGAATGCTTTTGTGAGCCGCCAAAGTAGGGGCAAGAGTGAAGTTTGAGTAGTCTTAGTCTGTCGTTGTTGAGTTGTCTGAGTCTGTCGTTGTTGAGTAGTCTGAGTCTGTCGTTGTTGAGTAGTCTGTGAAGTTTGCTTATTCTGAGTCTGGCGTTGTTGAGTGGATGCTGAAGCCCTGGAGAGTTGTCTGTCTGTGATTGTAGTGTGGGTATGTTTCTGAGGTGCCAGGAGGTACGAACCACGTGGCTCGGCGGGTTAGGGCGAGTGTAAAAAGTAGTCTAGAGAGTGCCTTACCCCGGTGTGCCTAGCGTCGGTTGCGAGGCTCGTCCTTTCAGCTGGTCCTCCTTCGGTGGTATCGCCGCGTGATAGACCGGAGGTCAGTTGGACTTAAAAGGATCTAAGGAGGTTCACTTCTAAATGAGTAGGCCCTGGACCTGGGGCACTCCAAGGGGCGCGCTAAGGGGCAGGCCCCTTAGGTCGCGCTCCTTCGGGCGCGCGACGCCCGGCGCGCGGCGCCTTTCAGATTGTGCTGAGGTTTAAAGGGGGCAGTAGCCGCCCTCTGATAGGCTGGAAGGCTGCTTAGGAGGCGCGGCTCTCTCGCCGCGATGCTTCCTGGGCCCGGTGTTTTGTTAGCCTAAGTTTTCTTTTACTTGGCTCCCTTCCCCCTGCGCGGCTCACCTGGTTGTTGGAGTGTGAGCAGGCTCTCGCCCCGAATGGGCCGCGCCGACCGCGCGAGCCTCGGCAGGGAAAGGAGAAGCGGGTGGACGCTGAAATGGCGCCATTCAGATTGTGCTCAGGTTTAAAGGGGGCAGTAGCCGCCCTCTGATAGGCTGGAAGGCTGCTTAGGAGGCGCGGCTCTCTCGCCGCGATGCTTCCTGGGCCCGGTGTTTTGTTAGCCTAAGTTTTCTTTTACTTGGCTCCCTTCCCCCTGCGCGGCTCACCTGGTTGTTGGAGTGTGAGCAGGGCTCTCGCCCCGAATGGGCCGCGCCGACCGCGCGAGCCTCGGCAGGGAAAGGAGAAGCGGGTGGACGCTGAAATGGCGCCGTTCAGATTGTGCTCAGGTTTAAAGGGGGCAGTAGCCTCCCTCTGATAGGCTGGAAGGCTGCTTAGGAGGCGCAGCTCTCTCGCCGCGATGCTTCCTGGGCCCGGTGTTTTGTTAGCCTAAGTTTTCTTTTTACTTGGCTCCCTTCCCCCTGCGCGGCTCACCTGGTTGTTGGAGTGTGAGCAGGCTCTCGCCCCGAATGGGCCGCGCCGACCGCGAGAGCCTCGGCAGGGAAAGGAGAAGCGGGTGGACGCTGAAATGGCGCCGTTCAGATTGTGCTCAGGTTTAAAGGGGGCAGTAGCCGCCCTCTGATAGGCTGGAAGGCTGCTTAGGAGGCGCGGCTCTCTCGCCGCGATGCTTCCTGGGCCCGGTGTTTTGTTAGCCTAAGTTTTCTTTTACTTGGCTCCCTTCCCCCTGCGCGGCTCACCTGGTTGTTGGAGTGTGAGCAGGCTCTCGCCCCGAATGGGCCGCGCCGACCGCGCGAGCCTCGGCAGGGAAAGGAGAAGCGGGTGGATGCTGAAATTTTGAAATTTTGAAAACATCTAGAGAGAAGGATGCCACATGAGCTTTTGAAGTTTCCCCTGTTTTCTGAAATGTGGCCCGTGTTGGGATCTGGGATATTATAGAGCCAAAAAAAATGTGTGGGATTTTTAAAAATTAGATTAGTATTTCCTTTTTGTTGGAGATATTTTTGAAAGATTTATATATGCAAAAACAAAAATTTTCTTAAAGAAAAGGACCGATGAGGCGAGCTAATAGCAGCCTTTCTTGAGAAGTGGGTATTAAACTTGCATATCTAGCCGCTCTTGAAGGTCCTTCACATATTCAAATAAAATTGATATTAAATAAAGAGAAAATTATGCAATGATATTAGTTATAATGGTCACCTCAGTTTTCTTTTATAGTAGTATGAATGTTTATATATGTAACATCCACATAGACACCACTGGAGAAGATGATTAGAAGGGCAAAAATCCAAATGGAGGAGAAAACTGTGCATATGATAGAAGGAAAAGAGAAAATTCTACAGATATGTGAAGAAGAGATGAAAATAAAGGGAAAATAGGTAAAATAAAGGGACAAAGTGGGAGATGCAAAGACAGGACAGACAAATGGCAGAAATTTTTAAATATGTTCTTTGAATCAGTATTTACAGAAGAAAAGGAAGGCAATGAACCTGAGGCAAGAAATGACAGGAGCAGGAGAGAGACCTAGGGGTTATAGTGTCTAATGATATGAAGTCTGCGAAACAATGCGACAAGGCGATAGCAAAAGCCAGAAGAATGCTGGGCTGCATAGAGAGAGGAATATCGAGTAAGAAAAGGGAAGTGATTATCCCCTTGTACAGATCCTTGGTGAGGCCTCACCTGGAGTACTGTGTTCAGTTCTGGAGACCGTATCTACAAAGAGACAGAGACAAGATGGAAGCGGTACAGAGAAGGGCGACCAGAAAGGTGGAGGGTCTTCATCGGATGTCATACGAGGAGAGATTGAAGAATCTGAATATGTACACCCTGGAGGAAAGGAGGAGCAGGGGTGATATGATTCAGACCTTCAGATACTTGAAAAACTTTAACGATCCAAAGACAACGACAAACCTTTTCCGCCAGAAAAAAATCAGCAGAACCAGGGGTCACGAGCTGAGGCTCCAGGGAGGAGACTAAGAACCAATGTCAGGAAGTATTTCTTCACGGAAAGGGTGGTGGATGCTTGGAACACCCATCCGGAGGGAAGTGGTGAAGTCTAAAACTGTGAAGGACTTCAAAGGGGCGTGGGATAAACACTGTGGATCATCAAGTCTAGAGGGCGTGAATAAAGTGGAGGCAGCAAAACACTGCACGGAGCGGCAGTAGCCACAGAGGCATTCACGGAGCGGGATGCCAGTGGCCAGTAGTTATTGTTTCACCTTCACGGAGCGGAATGATGGAGGGCTGCTATCTCAAAAAAAAACAAAAAACAAACAAACAAAAAATAATAACAGGGGTGGGTAAGAGTATGGGGCAAGGGTGTGGCCTCAGGCCGCCATCAGGGGCAGTATTCTTGGGCTGCAGTATGGGGCCCCAGGATCTACTGCCACATATAGGGGCCCGCAGCCGCCAGGCGGCAGGTGCGCTTGGGGGATGTATTAGTTCATGGCAAAGAGGCCCACTGAGGCTCTCTCCGACAGTCTGTCGCCCAGGGGCCTACTGAAACCTGGAGCCGGCCCTGGGTGCGGGCCCCAGAGAAGGGAGAGAATCAATGCTATGCGTGTCTTTTAGACACACATAGCATTGATTTACAGAGCACCCGCAGAGACATTTTGGCTGTATGGGGCCTCAAAATTCCTGATGGCGGCCCTGTGTGGCCTGCTTGTTTACAGTAGTTGCTACCCCTAATTGAGCTGGATGTCACTTGGATGCAGATACGGCGCTGCTCTCTAAATTGGGGGGTGGGGTGGAGGGGAATTAGGGCTGGAGGGTACTGGAAGCCAATAGTAACAGGTAGGAGAGAGAAAAAGGGAAATAAAAATGGATAAAGTGCGTGGTTTGCTGGGCAGACTGGATGGGCCGTTTGGTCTTCTTCTGCCGTCATTTCTATGTTTCTATGTTTCTATGAATAATTACAAATCAAAATACAAAGTGAGAGGTGATTGAAGTACTTATGTACAGAGAGTGGAAGAGGTCATGAAAAAGCTCATTAATGTGCTGATAGCACCCCTCTCAATTTTATTTAACTTGTCCTGGAAGATGGGAGAGGTTTCAAGAGGAGGAAAGCAAATGGTAGTTCTGTACAGGATAAAATGAGCACCTATGGACTCATTAGTATAACTTCAATAGTGGGCAAAAAGTATGGTAGTAATTAGGGATGTGCAGAAGGAAATTTGTTTTTTGTTTCGCTGGGACCCAAATTCATTTCATAGGGGGGGAAAATCAATTCGTTGATTAGTTTTATTCGTTTTCCAATTTCCCATTAAAGTCAATGGGGGAAGTATTTGCAGTCTATTTTTGGCTGCATTATTGGAGTTTTCTTATCAATTCTGATAAATCGTCTGGGGAGCAATCATCAGAACGAGAAAAGAGCTCCAAGGTACTTATACTGTGGCAAAGTGGCACCAAAGGGTAGGGATGTGCAGAGCAAAATTTTATGTTCATATTTCTTATGTACGAAAGGGGGTCCCACTTGCGGCCAATATGGACATAAAAAAATCTAATGAGTTGGTATATGTACATATGTCGCCCATTAAAGTCAATGGGGGAAGGATTTCCAGCCTATTTTTGGCTGCAGAATTGTGGTTTTTCTTATCAATTGGCCCAGGAGAGAGTTCCCTTTCCTTTGTGCAGGGAAGTACTCCCTGGAAAGGGTCCACCCCTAGAGTTGTGTGTACCCGGTGTTTACATTGGCGTCCAGTGAATATCGTTGGCGTCTAGTGAATTCCGTTGGCGTCTAGTGAATTCAGACGGTACTTACGCACTTCAGCAGATGACAAAGGAATTGGAGGATCTCTCAGAAATAAGAATACGTGTGGGAACACAAGGTCTGGATGAACAGGCAGGCACAGCAATGGAGTTAAACAGCAGTAGGAACACAAGGCCTGGATGAACAGGCACTTCCTTCGAGGACAGAGGTCAATCCCAGCTAGGGACACAAGGCCTGCATGAACAGGCACAGGAACTAGGTTAAAACACTGGTAGCTCGCCAGCATCTTTCTGATGCATGCTAGAATATTGGCAGCGGTGTGGGCATGGTCCGTCAGGTGGGTGTGCAGTAAAGCCCACCTCCACCCTCATGCTTGTTCAGGGAAGGACTCCCTGGAACGGGTCCACCCCTAGAGTTGTGTGTACCCGGTGTTTACATTGGCGTCCAGTGAATATCGTTGGCGTCTAGTGAATTCCGTTGGTGTCTAGTGAATTCAGACTGTACTTACGCACTTCAGCTGATGACAAACGAATTGGGAGCCTAGGATCTCTCACAAATAAGAATACGTGTGGGAACACAAGGCCTGGATGAACAGGTACATCATTCGAGGACAGAGGTCAATTCCAGCTAGGGACACAAGGCCTGCATGAACAGGCACAGCAACCAGGTTAAAACACTTGTGGGAACACAAGGCCTGGATGAACAGGCACAGCCACTGAGTTAAAACACCTGTGGGAACACAAGGCCTGGATGAACAGGCACCGCCACTGAGTTAAAAACACCTGTGGGAACACAAGGCCCGGAAGAATGGGCACAGCAACTGAGTTAAAACACCTGTGGAACACAAGGCCTGGATGAACACGGATACTCGGATAGTAATTATGTGTTTTTTTAATGTATTTATATTCTTATTCGAAAACGTTTCTAGCACGTCATACTTGATTACACTCAGGTACTGTAGGTATTTCCCTATCCCCAGAGGAACACAAGGCCTGGATGAACAGGCACCGCCACTGAGTTAAAACACCTGTGGGAACACAAGGCCTGGATGAACAGGCAGGCACAGCAATGGAGTTAAAACACCAGTAGGAACATGGATGAACACTGATACTCGAATAGTACAATTTTTTTTTATGGATTTATATTCTTTTTTAAAAAGTTTATAGCACTTCATTATTTTTATATTTATTTGTCATTTTTATATACTGACATTCTTGTATTCAATGCACATCATACTTGATTACACTCAGTTACTGTATGTATTTCCCTATCCCCAGAGGAACACAAGGCCTGCAGGAACGGGCACAGCAACGGAGTTAAAACACTTGTGGGAACACAAGGCCGGGATGAAGAGGCGCAGCAGTCAAGCACAGAGGTCGATCCCAGCTAGGGACACAAGGCCTGGATGAAGAGGCACATCATTCGAGGACAGAGTTTCAATCACAGCTAGGGACACAAGCCGCGGAGGAAAAGACACTAACCAGGATCCTCCAAGCCCTCATTTTTCTCCAAATTAGACTACTGCAACTCTACATTTCTTGGACTCCCTTCCTCATACACAAAACCACTCCAAATGGTTCAAAACGCAGCAGCCCGTCTACTAACAAACACTAGGAAAAGAGACCACATTTCCCCAGTCCTAAAAGACCTCCACTGGTTACCAATTCAGTTCAGAGTCATTTACAAATCCATCACCTTGATATACAAAATCTTTCACCAACACACCATAATCGACCTACAAATTCCTCTCCGTTTATACAAATGCACAAGACCGACCAGGGAAGCCTACAGAGGATGCCTCCTTGTTCCACCCTCCAAAACCACTTATCACAGCACCTTTAGAGATTGAGCCCTTTCCACAGCAGGTCCACCGTTATGGAACTCCATCCCCCCAGATCTCAGAAATGAACCTTGCCTCCTAACCTTTCGGAAAAGACTCAAGACATGGCTTTTCAGGCAAGCCTTCCCGAACTGCACCTAACACACACCATCAATAAATTCTCAGCTCAGAAGCTGTATATATTGGACGCCATATTTGTAATGTACTCTTGTATATTTTTATATTCTACACATGTATATAATTAACCTCCTCTATCCCTCTTTATTTCTTACACTCCCAGTTCATAGCCCCAGTTAATTGTAACTGCATCTCTTCACCACGTGTATTTATGTTATAGGTTGTTTTCTTTGCACCCCTGTTTTCTGTAAAGCGACATCATGTGAACGATTTCATGAATGCCGGTATAAAAAAACCTTAAATAAATAAAATAAATAAGTAAGTACCGCAAGGGAAAGTTGAAAACAACTTTGAAGAGGGAGTTCAAGAGGGCGTGAAATTGTAAAGAGGTAAATGGGTGGGGTCCGTGCAGTCCGCCCGCAGGATTCAACCCGGCGGGTTCGGTCGGACCGGGGTTTCGGCGGATCCCCCACCCCCACCCCTTTCGGGGGGTGGGGGAGGGGCGGGGAACGCCTCCCGGACGGCCCCGGCCCCCGCAGGGCGCATTTCCTCCGCGGCGGTGCGCCGCGACCGGCAACGGGTCGGCTGGGAAGGCCCGGGGGGGCAGGTGGCCCGCTGCTCCGGCGGCGCGTGTTATAGCCCCCCCTCCCGGCGTTTCCTCCTTCCCCTTTGGCAACTGTTAACTTGTCTTAACCTCATTCACTACATCTATGCAGACGATGTTCAGATTCTTATTCCCATAACAGAATCTATTAACAAACTTGGCTATTCTTACAAGCCTTCCCTGATCCTTCAAACTTTCACTAGATAAGTACAGCTACTCAGCTTTGAATATGGAACTTCGCCCCTCCAATATTCTCCTCATTTAGCTACCCTACTTATGCACTTCAGAAAATGACAAAGGAATTGAAGATCTCTCAGAAATAATAATACGTGTGGGAACACAAGGTCTGGATGAACAGGCAGGCACAGCAATGGACTTAAAACACCAGTAGGAACACTAGGCCTGGATGAAGAGGCACATCATTCTAGGACAGAGGTCAATCCCACCTATGGACACAAGCCGCGGAGGAAAAGAAACTAACCAGGATTCCCTCCGTAACGGCGAGTGAAGAGGGAAGAGCCCAGCGCCGAATCCCCGCTCGTCCGGCGGGCGCGGGAAATGTGGCATACGGAAGATCGCCTCTCAGGCGCCGCTCGGGGGCCCAAGTCCTTCTCATCAAGCCTCAGCCCGCGGACGGTGTTAGGCCGGTAGCGGCCCCCGGTGCTCCGGGACCGGGTTTTCTCGTAGTCTGTTTGTTTGGGAATGCAGGCCAAAGTGGGTGGTATACTCCATCTAAGGGTAAATACCGGCTCCGGCGCGTGTTATTGCCCCCCCCCCCCCGGCAGCAGCTTCGCCGTTTCCCCCGGACAAGGGTCCACCTCCAAGTTCAACAATTTCTTACTCTTTACTTTGTCTGTCGAGGCTTGACGTCTCTAAAAGGGTTTGACCTGGAATGCTGTGCATGTCCATCCAATATCGCATACAATATAAAGTGGCATGTTTAATTCAAAATGTTGTACACGGGGAGATCTCAGAAATGAACCTCGCCTCCTAACCTTTCTGGAAAGACTCAAGACATGGCTTTTCAGGCAAGCCTTCCCGAACTCCACCTAACACGCACCATCAATAAATTCTCTGCTCAGAAGCTGTATATATTGTATATACAGGTGGCCCGCCGCTCCGGCGGCGCGTGTTATAGCCCCCCCTGGCAGCAGCTTCGCCGTTTCCCCCGCCGTTTCCTCCTTCCCCTTTGCCAACTGTTAACTAGTCTTAACCTCATTCACTACATCTATGCAGACGATGTTCAGATTCTTATTCCCATAACAGAATCTATTAACAAAGCCATCGCACTTTGGAACAACAGCTTACAAGCCATCACTAATCTCCTCAACAGTCAAAGCATGAGATCTTATTAAGAAACTGACATTATCCTCAACAAATTCTTACTCCTAGCAAAACCTCTACCAAGTAAGTACACAGGGGTCTGTATTTTCATACCCCAGTGCTTGCTGTTTGAATACCGCTCTTGCCGTACCGACCCGCAGGGACCACCTAGGGACACAAGCTGTGGAGGAAAAGAAACTAACCAGGATTCCCTCAGTAACGGCGAGTGAAGAGGGAAGAGCCCAGCGCCGAATCCCGCCTGTCCGGCGGGCGCGGGAAATGTGGCATACGGAAGACCGCCTCCCCAGCGCCGCTCGGGGGCCCAAGTCCTTCTGATGGAGGATCAGCCCGCGGACGGTGTTAGGCCGGTAGTGGCCCCCGGCCGCCGGGACCGGGTCTTCTCTGAGTCGGGTTCTTTGGGAAATCAGCCCAAAGCGGGTGGTAAACTCCGTGTAAGGCTGAATACTGGCACGAGACCGATGAAACAGCTAGTAGCAATCGGAATCTCTGGATTGGCGCTCGCCTGGTTCAAATTGTTGCTAACCAACAGAGGTTATAAGGTAAAAATCCAGAACAAAGAATCACCACGCCACGACTCGGCCATCGGAGTCCCACAAGGTTCCTCTTTATCATCCCCTAAACTCTTTAATATTTACCTCCTACCACTCTGCCGACTCCTTACCAACCTCAATTTAATACACTTTCTCTATGCTGACGACATCCAGATCCTGATCCCCATCAAAGAATCATACACAAAACCCTCGAATACTGGGATTCCTGTCACCTAGAAATCAAAAGCCTCCTCAAAAACCTAAATCTGGTACTAAACTCCTCTAAAACTGAAGTATTACTCATAACTCCTGACAACAATCTCACAGCTTGTCTCCCAACCAACCTACAAACTACTCATGTGAGGGATCTAGGTGTGCTAATCGACAATTAACTAAACTTGAAATCCCATATCAATAAAACCACCAAAGACTGCTTCTATAACTGCAAGTTTAAAAAAGGATAAGACCACTCTTCCACGCCAAAGACTTCAGAACCATCCTCCAAGCCCTCATTTTCTACTACTGCAACTCTACATTACTTGGACTCCCTTCCTCATACACAAAACCACTCCAAATGGTTGAAAACGCAGCAGCCCGTCTACTAACAAACACTAGGAAAGGAGGCCACATTTCCCCAGTCCTAAAAGACCTCCACTGGTTACCAATTCAGTTCAGAGTCATTTACAAAATCCATCACCTTGATATAAGAAATCATTCACCAACACACCATAATCGACCTACAAATTCCTCTTCGTTATTCAAATGCACAGACCCACCAGGGAAGCCTACAGAGGATGCAATGCCGGTATAAATAAATAAAATCAATAAGTACGTAAGGGAAAGTGGAAAAAAACTTTCAAGAGTGAGTTCAAAAGGGCGGGAAACCGTTAAGAGGTAAACGGGTGGGGTGCGTTGCAGTCCGCCTGGAGGATTGAACCCGGCAAGGTTCGGTGGGACCGGTGGTTTCGGCGGATCCCCCACCCCTTTCGCGGGGGGGGCGGGGAACGCCTCTCCGGACGGCCCCGGCCCCGTCCAGGAATAAAAAAAATAAAGTAAAAAAGCATAAAATCAATAAGTACGTAAGGGAAAGTTTGAAAACAACTTTCAAGAGCGAGTTCAAAAGGGCGGGAAACCGTTAAGAGTTAACGGTGGGGTGCGTGCAGTCCGCCTGGAGGATTGAACCCGCGGGTTCTGTTGGGACCGGGGTTTCGGCGGATCCCCCACCCCTTTCGGGGGGGCGGGGGGAAACGCCTCCCGGACTGCCCACCAGGCCCCGTCCGGAATAAAAAAAAATAAAGTAAAGCAATAAAATCAATAAGTACGTAAGGGAAAGTTGAAAACACTTTCAAGAGCGAGTTCAAAAGGGCGGGAAACCGTTAAGAGTTAAACGGGTGGGGTGCGTGCAGTCCGCCTGGAGGATTGAACCCGGCGGGTTCTGTGGGGACCGGGGTTTCGGCGGATCCCCCACCCCTTTCGCGGGGGGGGGCGGGGAACGCCTCCCGGACGGGGGCCCCGGCCCCGGCCCGTCCAGGAATAAAAAAAATCAAGTAAATCATAAAATCAATAAGTACGTAAGGGAAAGTTGAAAACAACTTTCAAGAGCGAGTTCAAAAGGGCGGGAAACCGTTAAGAGTTAAACGGGTGGGGTGCGTGCAGTCGCCTGGAGGATTGAACCCGGCGGGTTCGGTGGGACCGGGGTTTCGGCGGATCCCCACCCCTTTCGGGGGGGGGCGGGGAACGCCTCCGGACGGCCCCGGCCCCGTCCAGGAATAAAAAAAATAAAGTAAATCAATAAAATCAATAAGTACGTAAGGGAAAGTTGAAAACAACTTTCAGACCGAGTTCAAAAGGGCGGGAAACCGTTAAGAGTTAAACGGGGGGTGCGTGCAGTCCGCGGCCCCGGCCCCGTCCAGGAATAAAAAAAATAAAGTAAATCAATAAAATCAATAAGTACGTAAGGGAAAGTTGAAAACAACTTTCAAGAGCGAGTTCAAAAGGGCGGGAAACCGTTAAGAGTTAAACGGGTGGGGTGCGTGCAGTCCGCGGCCACGGCCCCGTCCAGG